>NW_017189516.1:29896131-30067471 GCF_001704415.2 Capra hircus | reverse complement strand
CATCCATATAGTTCTTCAGGCACTCTGTCTACTAGATCTAGCCCTTGAATCACTTTATCACCTCTACCTTATAATCTTAAGATTTTGATTTTAGGTTGTTTCTGAATGGCCTTGTGTCCTTCCTACTTTCTTCACTTTGAACTTGAATTTTGCAATAAGAAGCTGGTGATCTTGAGCCACAGTCATTCTAGATCTCTCTCTCTCTTTTTTTTTCCTATGACTGTATTTGAGCTTTTCCATCTTGGCGCAAAGAATATAATCAATCTGATTTCTGTACAGACCATCTGGTAATGCCTGTGTAGATCTTCTCTTGTGTTGTTGGAAGAGTGTGTCTGCTATGATCAGTGCATTCTCTTGGCAAAACTCTTTGCCTTGCTTTGCTTTTGCCTTTGCCTTGCTTCATTTTGTACTCCAAGGCTAAACTTGCCTGTTATCCCAATATCTCTTGACTTCCTACTTTTGCATTCCACTCCTCTATGATGAAAAGGCATATTTTCTGATGTTAGTTCTAGGATCTTGTAGGTCTTCATGGAGTCATTCAACTTTCAGCTTTTTCAGCATTAGAGGGTGAGGCATAGACCTGGTTTACTGTGATGTTGAATGGTTTGCCATGAAAACTATCTAAGATCATTCTGTCATTTTGAGATTTCAACCAAGTACTGCATTCAGACTTTCTTGTTGACTATGTGGCGCTACTCCATTCCTTCTATGGAACTCTTTGCCACAGTAATAGATATAATGGTCATCTGAATTAAATTATCAGATTTCCGTCCATTTTAGTTCACTGATTGCTAAAATAGCAATATTAACTTTTGCCATTTCATGTTTGGCCACATCCAGTTTGCCTTGCTTCATGGACCTAACATTCCAGGATCCTATGCAATATTGTTCTTTACAGCATTTGACTTTACTTTCACCACCAGATACAACCAGAACTGCGACTGTCATTCCACTTTGGCTCACCCTCTTCATTCTTTCTGTAGCTATATCTCTGCTCTACCCCAACATAATACTGGGCACCTACCAACCTGTGGGGTCGCTCTTTCAGTGTCATATCTTTTTGCCTTCCCATACTGTCCATGGGGTTCTTAAGGCAAGAATAACTAAGTAGTTTGCCATTCCATTGTCAAGTGAGACACTGATGTGTCTAGTCTGTATACATATTAATTTCCAAAGTGACTGTATGAACTTTTGATAGTGACATATTTGTTAGCCCTAACTGGCAGGAAAATGCCCTTCAGCCACTCATCATAGCTTGATGACATGCCTAGTGCCCAGCCTTTCTACTGCTGCTTCTTGTTGAGCATTTGAACCTTCACTGGCTGTTGGCTGTCAGTCAAGGACAGATTCTCATCTTATGTATCACTTAAGATTTGTGTTTCCATATTAATTTTCTGTTTTGATGATCTGTTCATTGGTGTTATGGGGTGTTAAAGACTCCTACTATTACTGTTGTTACTGTCAGTTTCTCCTTTTCTGTCTGTTGTGTTTTTCTTATGTATTGAGATGTTCCTATGTTGGGTGCATAGATATTAATAATTGTTATGTCTTCCTCTTGAATTGATCCCCTGATCATTATGTAGTGTCCTTTTTTTTAAGGGAATGTTATTTTTAAAATTTAAATTTATTTATTTTAATTGGAGGCTAATTACTTTACAATATGTATTGGTTCTGCCACACATCAACATGAATCCGCCACGGGCATACACGTGTTCCCCTTCCTGAAACCCCTCCACCTCCCTCCCGATACCATCTCTCTGGATCATCCCAGTGCACCAGCCCCAAGGATCCTGTATTGACCTGGACTGGTGATATGTTTCTTATATGATATTTAACATGTTTCCATGACATTCCCCCAATCATCCCACCCTCTCCCTCTCCCACAGAGACCAAAGACTGTTCTGTACATCTGTGCTCTCTTTGCTGTCTCGCATATAGGCTATCATTACATCTTTCTAGTTCCATATATATGCATTCATGTCAGTTCATTTCAGTTCAGTCACTCAGTTGTGTCCACTCTTTGCAACCCCATGAATCCAGCACGCCAGGCCTCCTGCCATCACCCTCCCGGAGTTCACCAAACATGTCCATCGAGTGTGATGCCATCCACCATCTCATCCTCTGTCGCCCCTCTTCTTCCTGCCCCAATCCTCCAGCATCAGGTCTTTTCCAATGTAGTCACTTCTTGCATAGGGGCCAAAGTATGGAGTCAGCTTTCAGTTTCTTCAAAGAACACCAGGACTGATCTCCTTTAGATGAAATGTTGGATCTCCTTGCAGTCCAAGGGACTCTCAAGAGTTTCTCAACACACAGTTCAAAAGCATCAATTTTCTGGTGCTCAGCTTTCTTTAAGTCCAACTCTCACATCCTACTGACCACTGGAAAAACCTAACCTTGACTAGATGACCTTTGTAAAGTAATGTCTCTGCTTTTAATATGCTTCTAGTTGGTCATAACTTTTCTTCAAGGAATAAGCATCTTTTAATTTCATGGCTCAATCACCATCTGCAGTGATTTTGAGCCCAGAAAAATAAAGTTCTGATTCACTGTTTCCCCATCTATTTCCATGAAGGTGATGGACCAGATGCCATGTTCTTTCATTAGATATACTGTATTGGTGTTTTTCTTTCTGCTTACTTCACTCCTTATGATTGACTCCATTTCATCCACCTCATTACAACTGATTCAAATGTTTATTTTTAATGGCTGAGTAATACTCCTTGTGTTATGTGTACCACAGCTTTCTTATGCATTATCTGCTGATGGACATCTAGTTGCTTCCATGTCTGGCTATTGTAAACAGTGCTGCGATGAACTTTGGGGTACACATGTCTCTTTCAATTCTGGTTTCCTCTGTGTATACGCCCAGAAGTGGGATTGCTGAGTCATAAGGTAGTTCTGTTTCCAGTTTTTTAAGGAGTCTCCACACTGTTCTCCATAGTGGCTGTACTAGTTTGCATTCCCACCAACAGTCCAAGAGGCTTCCCTTTTCTCCACACCCTCTCCAGCATTTATTGCTTGTAGACTTTCGGATAGCAGCCATCTGACTGGCGTGAAATGGAACCTAATTGTGGTTTTGATTTTGCGTTTCTCTAATAATGAGTGATGTTGAGCATATTTTCATGTATTTGTTAGCCATCTGTATGTCTTCTTTGGAGAAATGTCTGTTTAGTTTCTTTCGCCCATTTTTTGATTGGGTCATTTATTTTTCTGGAATTGCAGCTTCAGGAGTTGCTTGTATATTTTTGAGATTAGTTGTTTGTCAGTTGCTTCATTTGCTATTATTTTCTCCCATTCTGAAGGCTGTCTTTTTCATCTTGCTTAGAGTTTCCTTTTGTGGCAGAAGCTTTTAAGTTTAATTAGGTCCCATTTGTTTATTTTTGCTTTTATTTCCAGTATTCTGGGAGTAGGTCATAGAGGATCCTACTGTGATTTATGTAAGAAAGTGTTTTTGCCTATGTTCTCCTCTAGGAGTTTTATAGTTTCTGGTCTTACATTTAGATCTTTAATCCATTTTGAATTTATTTTTGTTATGGTGTTAGAAAGTGTTCTGGTTTCATTCTTTTACAAGTGGTTGACCAGTTTTTCCCAGCACTACTTGTTAAAGGAGATTGTCTTTTCTCCATTGTATATTCTTGCCTCCTTTGTCAAAGATAAGGTGTCCGTAGGTGCATGGATTTATCTCTGGGCTTTCTATTTTGTTCCATTGATCTATGTTTCTCTTTTTGTGCCAGTACCATACTGTCTTGATGACTGTGGCTTTATAGTACAGCCTGAAGTCAGGCAGGCTGATTCTTCCAGTTCCATTCTTCTTTCTCAAGATTGCTTTGGCTATTCGAGTGTTTCTTTTTTTTTTGTATTTCCATACAAACTGTGAAATTATTTGTTCTAGCTCTGTGAAAAATACCACTAGTAACTTAATAGGGATTGCATTGAATCTATAGACTGCTTTGGGTAGTATACTCGTTTTCACTGTATTGATTTTCTTCCTATCCATGAACGTGGTATATTTTCTCCATCTATTAGTGTCCTCTTTGATTTCTTTCACCAGTGTTTTATAATTTTCTATATATAGGTCTTTAGTTTCTTTAGGTAGATATATTCCTAAGTATTCTTTATCTCTTGTATTCTTCATTTTAAGGTTTATTTTGTCTGATATGAGGATTGCTACTCCAGCTTTCTTTTGCTTTCCATTTGCATGGAATATAGTTTTCCATCCTCTCACTTTCAGTTTGTATGTGTCTTTAGGTTCTGAACTGGGGTGTCTTGTAGACAGCATGTATATGGGTCTTGTTTTTGTATCCATTCATCAAATCTGTGTCTTTGGTTGGGGGCTTTTTAACTCGTTTGCATTTAAAGTAATTATTGATATCTATATTCCTGTTGCCATTTTCTTAATTTTTGGGGGGGTTCATTTTGTAAATCTTTTCTTGTATTTCTTGAATATATAAGTCCCTTTAACATCTGTTGTAAAACTGGTTTGGTGGTACTGAATTTTCTTAACTTTTGCTTGTCTGAAAACCTTTTGATTTTCTCCATTAATTCTGAATGAGATCCCATGCTCAGTAGAGTAATCTTGGTTGTAGATTTTTGCTTCCAGTGCTTTAATTATATCCTGCCATTCCCTTCCTGCAGAGTTTGTGCTGAAAGATCAGCTGTTAAACATACGGTATTTCCCTTGTATGTTACTTGTTACTTTGCTGCTTTTAGTATTTTTTCTTTGTGTTTAATCTTTTTTAGTTTTATTAGCATATGTCTTGGTGTGTTTCTCCTTGGGTTTATCCTGCATAGGCTCTTTGAGCCTCTTGGACTTGGTTGACTATTTCCTTTTCCATGTTGGGGAAATTTTCAACTATAATCTCTTCAAAAATTTTCACATGCCCTTTCTTTTCCTGTTCTTCTTCTGGGACCTGTATAATTCTAATGTTGGTGTGTTTGATATTGCCGAGTTCTCTGAGACTATCCTCAGTTATTTTCATTCTGTTTAATATATTCTCCTCTTCAGAAGTTATTTTCACCATTTTATCTTCCAGCTTAATGATTCGTTCTTCTCTTTCAGCTGTTCTGCTATTCATTCCTTCTAGAATATTTTTACTTTCAGTAATAGTGTTTGTCTTTTTTTTTATTCTTTAATTCTTCTAGGTTTTTGTTAATCGATTCTTACATTTTCTGCATTCTGTTTTCAAGGTTTTTGATCATCTCTACTATCATTATTCTAAATACTTTTTCATGTAGTTTGCCTATTTCCTCTTCACTTATTTGGACTATTGTGTTTCTAGTTTGTTCCTTCATTTGTGCAGTGTTTCTCTGCCTTTTCATTATTTTTTTAAACTTACTGTGGTTGATGTCTCCTTTTCCCAGGCTTAAAGGCTGAATTCTTTCCTCCTTTTGGTTTCTTCCCCACTAAGGTTAGTGCAATAGTTGGTGTAATCTTCATATAGGGTGAGATTTATGCTGAATTTTGTTTGTTTTTACTCTCATGGGAAAGGCTGAGTGAGGTGGTAATCCTGTCTGTTGATGATTGGGTTTGTATTTTTGTTTTATTTGTTGTTTAGATGAGGCATCCTGAACAGGTGGTTGGGTGATGCCTGGGCTTGTATTCAAGTGGTTTCCTTTGTGGGAGTTCTCACTTTTTGATACATTTAGAAAATGAAGATCATGGCATCCGGTCCCATCACTTCATGGGAAATAGATGGGGAAACAGTGGAAACAATGTCAGACTTTATTTTTGGGGGCTCCAAAATCACTGAAGATGGTGACTGCAGCCATGAAATTAAAAGACGTGTACTCCTTGGAAGAAAAGTTATGACCAACCTAGACAGCATATTCAAAAGCAGAGACATTACTTTGCCGACTAAGGTCCATCTAGTCAAGGCTATGGTTTTTCCTGTGGTCATGTATGGATGTGAGATTTGGACTGTGAAGAAGGCTGAGTGCCGAAGAATTGATGCTTTTGAACTGTGGTGTTGGAGAAGACTCTTGAGAGTCCCTTGGACTGCAAGGAGATCCAACCAGTCCATTCTGAAGGAGATCAGCCCTGGGATTACTTTGGAAGGAATGATGCTAAAGCTGAAACTCCAGTACTTTGGCCACCTCATGTGAAGAGTCGACTCATTGGAAAAGACTCTGATGCTGAGAGGGATTGGGGGCAGGAGGAGAAGGGGATGACCCAGATGAGATGGCTGGATGGCATCACTGACTTGATGGACATGAGTCTGAGTGAAGTCCGGGAGTTGGTGATGGACAGGGAGGCCTGGCGTGCTGCAATTCATGGGGTCACAAAGAGTTGGACATGACTGAGTGACTGAACTGAACTGAACTGAGGGTTAGTTCGCTGGTAGTCTAGGGTCTTGGAGTCAGTGTTCCCACTCCAAAGACTCAGGGCTTGATTTCTCATCAGGAACGAAGATTCCACAAGTAGTTTGTTATGGCAATAAGTGAAATTAAAACACATACCCTAAACAAGAAACCAAAGATGAACCTCAGACAAATGGCTGTTAGAAAATCAGGTAAATATGATTGAAGTTATGAAATATACATACATACATAAAAATCACTGCAGATGGTGATTGCAGCCGTGAAATTAAAAGACGCTTACTCCTTGGAAGAAAAGTTATGACCAACCTAGACAGCACAGTAAAAAGCAGAGACATTACTTTGCCAACAAAGGTCCGTCTAGTCAAGGCTATGGTTTTTCCAGTGGTCATGTATGGATGTGAGAGTTGGACTATAAAGAAAGCTGAGCTCCGAAGAATTGATGCTTTTGAATTGTGTTGGGGAAGAATCTTGAGAGTCCCTTGGACTGCAAGGAGATCCAACCAGTCTGTCCTAAAGGAGATCAGTCCTGGGTGTTCATTGGAAGGACTGATGCTGAAGTTGAAACTCCAGTACTTTGGCCACCTAAGAGCTGACTCATTGAAAAGACCATGATGCTGGGAAAGATTGAGGACAGGAGGAGAAGGGGACGACAGAGGATGAGGTGGTTGGATGGCATCACCAACTCAATGGGCATAGGTTTGGGTGGACTCCAGGAGTTGGTAATGGACAGGGAGGCCTGTGTGCTGTAGTTCATGGGATTGCAAAGAGTTGGACACCACTGAGTGACTGAACTGAACTGAACTGAACATAAGCAAAATCAAACAGTCCAGCAAAACAAAGTACAATAGATTGACCTAGCAAACAAAGGAAACCAAAAATTATATCTACCTGTTAAGAACAAGACTGACTAAAGCACAAACTGGAAACAAAACTGAAGCAAGGTGCCAAGTAGGGTATAAAACAATGAAAACAAAACTAACAAATATGATGAGAGGAAAGGAAGGAAAGAATAAATATTTAAAGCAAAATAGAGGCAGATAAAGAAGATTTATGTAAATTAAAGTTAACTGCAAGGGGAAGATAACAGTAGGAAAAGCATACAAAGGAATAAGTGTAGAAAAAATAATAATAGATTTAAAAAATTAAAATTAAAAAAGGAGGAAAGAAAAAAGATATCAAAAAGGAAGAGGAAAGAATAAAGAAAAAAAATGAAAATTCTACAGAAATGCAAAAGCCCAAAATAGAGTCAGAGGTTTATAACAACAATAAAAAGTGTGACTGCAAAAAAAAATTCAAAAGCTTAATTAGCTTTCTTAGTTTCAATAAAATCAACAACTACAACAGAAGGGGAACAAAAAGGAAATGGAAAAGAAAATCCAAAATTAACAATAGAACAACTCAAAACATAAGCATAATAAATGTTTTTCTTTGGTCACTGCTGTCAGGATCCTTTCCCATGCTGGGAGTCACAGTCCACCTCACCTCCTGAGGATGCCTTCCAACACTGTGCTGGTCTCTGGGCCTGCTGTGGGTGCACCTCAGATTCTAATCTGGTCATTCACCTGTGTGATCTTGCCTCCACTGTCCACAGCTCTGAGAAAGAGTGCATTTTGTTTTGTGGGAGCCCTCAATGTCCTTTCATATATTCCACAGAAAGTTTGCCTAGTTGATCATGGGGATTTAATCTGCAGCTTTG
Source organism: Capra hircus (assembly GCF_001704415.2). Classification (NCBI taxonomy): domain Eukaryota; kingdom Metazoa; phylum Chordata; class Mammalia; order Artiodactyla; family Bovidae; genus Capra; species Capra hircus. The sequence continues at coordinate 30,059,457 of NW_017189516.1, read as the reverse complement.
ACGGCTGGTGAGAAGGTTTTGGTTCTTCTTCCTCAGCCACACTGCCCCTGGGTTTCTATTTCGGTTTTATTTCCACCTCTGCATGTGGGTCATCCACTGAGGTTTGCTCCTGAGGCTGTCCTAGAGGACTTGTGTCTGCCCCAGTGAGGGCCAGGTGCAGAGGTGTTGTAGCTGCATGGGTCACAGTGATTCTGGCAGCACCAGGTACTCAGGGGAGTTAGCGGCTAGGGCAGCAGGAAATACAGTGCTCTAGAAGGGTAAGGCAACCAGTATTGTCCAATACACTCCAGTATTCTTGCTTGAAGAACCCCCTGACAGAGAAGCCTGGCAGGCCACAGCCCACAGGGTTGCAAAGAGTTGAACACAACTGAAGCGACCCTGCATGCAAGACATTTTTTTCCTTTTCTTTTTTTTTGCCTGTGGCAGCTCTATCCCAGTGGGGGTTGAGTGTGAAGGTGGCACAGCTGTGTAGGTTGCCAGGATCCTGGCAACACCAAGTGTGCAGGGACATGGACTACCTCAGCTGGTGGAGTTATGGCCCTATCAGAATCTTTTGAGCTTCTGGTGGCTGGTGATCAGAAGGCCTCTTTGGCTATCCTTTCTCTGTAGCTCTGCCTATTCAAGCACTCATAGGGCTCCCTTGCCTGGGGTCCTTCTCTGTTGTTTGGTGCATCAGCTACATAGAGCGGACACCCTGGCTGGGGTCCTGCTCTGTAGATCAGCACTTCAGGTACTTAAAGGGGCACCCTGGGTGTGGTCCTGCTCTGTAGTTTGGTGTGTCAGGTGCCTGATGGGCCAGCCTGTCTATTGTTCAGCTGCTGGTGCTCGCTTGTGGAGAGAGAGATGCTATGGTGATGGCTCCACCCCCTACATGTGACTCAGCAGTATTGCCTTGTTTCCATGGTTACCTCAGTTTCCTCCACAGGCATTTCCCACTGCAATCTCCTCCGTCATGTCCCCTCATCTGTCTCTCTGCAGCCAACAGCAGCCCTCGCCCTAAGATTGCTCCACAATCCCTAAGGTCCAGCTCCTAGCCTCTGCACCTTCTAGGGTACCTGTTCAGGGTATGTATGGCTGCAGCAAGGACTGTCTGATTTTCATTCCATTTAGGCTGCCACAGATCAGCTGTTTCACTCATAGCCTTAAATGTTTCTCCTCCAACTCAGACAGTTACCCTGTTGTGGGGATCAGACCCCTGCTTCAGTTCCCCCACCTGCCAAGGACAGGTTGAGTCCTAGTAACACTCCTGTTTTTCTCCCTCGTCCCTTCATACTGCCGAGTTTTGCTTGGTTCTATATATTCTTTTCCACTGGTCAGGAACTTCTGTCCACTCTCAGCTGGTGTTCTCCATGCATTTTTGTATCTGAAGGTATATTCCTGATGCATCTGTGGAGAGAGATGTACTCCACGTCTACCTGCTCCTCCACCATCTTTCAGGTTCCCTTAAAGTCTTTTCTTTTCACACACAGCCACAGAACAAAATAGTTTTGCTTATAATTTGATATGTGGAATGTGGCTGACTAGGCGGTTTCATTGCTAACTAGTGATTGCTAAGTCCCTGAGTTAGATAGAAGCCTAAGCCAGGGGTTGTGACTGCAGAGTTGAGCATGTGGTTGAAACCGCACTGTGGCTTTAGACAGATGTGTGTCCATTTTTTGTGATCTCTGACTCACTGGGCTCAGTAGAGAAAATAATTTCTGATTTTGTTCATATACCGTCCTTGGAGTACAAAATGAAGCAGGGTATGGGCTAACTGAATTCTGCAAAGAGAATGGACTGGTCATAGCAAACACCCTTTTCCAACAATGCAAGAGATGACTTTACACATGAATATAACCAAATGTTCAATTTTAAAATCAAATTGATTACATTCTTTGTAGCTAAAAATGGAGAAGCTGTGTACAGTTAGCAAAAACAAGTACTGGCACTGACTGTGGCTCAGATCATCAGCTTCTCATAGCAAAATTCAGGCTTAAATTATTCAAAGTGTGGAAAACCACTAGACCAGCCAGGCATGACTTAAACCACATCCCCTATGCATGTGCAGTAAAGGTGATGAATAGATTCAAGGGATTAGATCTAGTAAACAGTGTACCCGAAGAACTATGGACAGAGGTCTGTAATACTCTACAGGAGGCAGTGATCAAAACTTCCCCAAAGTAAAAGGAAAGAAAGAAGGCAAAGTGGTTATCTAAGGAGGATTTACGAATAGCTGAAGAAAGAAGAGAAGTGAAAAGTATGGGAGAAAGGGAAAGATACATCCAACTAAATCCAGAGTTCCAAAGAATAACAAGGAGAGACAAGAAGGTGTTCTTCAATGAACAATACATAAAAGTAGAGGAAAACTACAGAAGGGGAAAGACTAGAGATCTCTTCAGGGGAATTGGAAATGTCAGTGGAACAGTTTGCCCCAAAGATGGCCACAATAAAGGACAGAAAGTGTAGAGACCTATAGTAGAAGCAGAAGAGATCAAGAACACTTTTCCTCCCTCTATTTGAAGTAATGGGGCCGGATGCCATGATCTTAGTTTTTTTTTAGTTTCAAAGTGACTCTTTCACTCTCCTCCTTTACCCTCATCATGAGGCTGTTTAGTTTCTCTTTTCTTTCTGCCATTAGAGTGATGTCATCCACATATCTGAGGTTGTTGATGTTTCCCCCACCTATCTTGATTCCAGCTTGTAACTCATCTAGCCTGGCATTTCTCATGATGTGCTCAGCATATAGGTTAAACTAACAGGGTGACAGCAGACAGCCCTATTGAACTCCCATTTCAGTCTTGAACCAATTGGTTGTTGCATACAGGGTTCTAACTGTTGCTTCTTGACCCACATACAGGTTTCTCGGGAGACAGGTAAGATGGTCTGGTATACTTTAAGACAGGTAAGATGGTCTAGTATACTTTAAGAGCTTTCCACAGTTTGTTATGATCCACACAGTCAAAGGCTTTAGCATAGTCAGTGAAACAGAAGTAGATGTTTCTCTGGAATTCTCTTGCCTTCTCTATGATCCAATGAATATTGGCAGTTTGATCTCTGGTTCCTCTGCCTTTTTTAAACCCTACTTGGACAGCTGGAAGTTCTTAGTTCACATAATGCTGAAGCCTAGCATGCAAAATTTTAAGCATGGCCTTATCAGAATGGGAGATGAGTGCAATTGTCTGATGGTTTGAACATTCTTTAGTACTACCTTTCTTGGAAATTAGGATGAGGATTGACCTTTTCCAGTCCTGTGGCCACTGCTGGGTCTTCCAGATCTGCTGACATGTGGAGTGCAACACCTTTTTGGCATCATTCTTTAAGGTTTTAAATAGCTCTACTGGAATTCTATCACATCCACTAGCTTTATTAACAGCAGTGCTTCCTGAGGCCCATTTGACTTCATATGAACTCCAGAATGTCTGGCTTTGGGTGACTGACCACAAAATCATAGAAATCTGGTTCATTAAGATCTTTTTTGTACAGTTCTTCTGTGTATTCTTTCCATCTCTTCTTGATCACTTCAGCATCTACTAGTTCTCTACCGTTTCTATCCTTTATTGTGCCCATCTTTGGGCAAAATATTCCCTTGATATTTCCTGAAGGGATCTCTAGTCTTTCCTCTTCTGTTATTTTCCTCTGTTTTTATGCTTTGCTCATTGAAAAAGGTCTTCTTGTCTCTCCTTGCTATTCTTTCGAACTCTGTGTTTAGTTGGATGTGCCTTTCCCTTTCTCCCTTGCTTTTCATGTCTCTTCTTTCTTCAGCTATTTGTAAAGCCTCCTCAGATAACCACTTTGCTTTCTTGGTTTTCTTTTTCTTTGGGATAGTTTTATACTGCCTCCTGTACAGTATTACAGACCTCTGTCCATATTTCTTCAGGTACATTGTTTGCTAGATCTAATCCCTTGAATCTATTCATCACCTCTACTCCATATGCATAGGGGATGTGATTTAAGTCATACCTGGCTGGCCTGTTGCTTTCCCCCTCTTTCTTTAATTTAGGCCTGAATTTTGCTATGAGAAGCTGATGATCTAAGCCACAGTCAGCTCCAGTACTTGTTTTTGCTCACTGTGTACAGCTTTTCCATCTTCAGCTACAAAGAATATAATCAATTTGGTTTCAGTATTGACCATTTGGTTATGTCCATGTGTAAAGTCGTCTCTTATGTTGTTGAAAGAGGGTGTTTACTATGACCAGTGCATTCTCTTTTCATAATTCAGTTAGTCTTGCCATGTTTCATTTTGTTATCCAAGGCCAAACTTGCCTGTTACTCCAGGCATCTCTTGATTTCCTACTTTTGAATTCCAATCCCCAGTAATGAATAGAGCTTCTTCTTCCTTTTTTTTTTTTTTTTGGTGTTAGTTCTAGGAGGTCTTCTATGTCTTCATGGAACTGTTCAACTTAAGCTTCTTCAGCATAGGTGGTAGGGGCATAGACTTGAATTACTGTGATGTTGAATGACTTGTCTTTGAAACAAACAGATCATTCTGTCATTTTTGAGGTTGCCCCCAACTACTGCATTTCAGACTCTTTTGTTGATTTTGAGGGCTACTCCATTTCTTCTATGGGATTCTTGCTCACAGTAATAGATACAATGTTCATCTGACTTAAACTTGTCCATTCCCATCCATTTTAGTTCACTGATTCCTAAGATATTGATGTCCATTACTTCATGGCAGATAGAAGGGGAAAAGGTGGAAGCAGTGACAAGTTTCCTTTTCTTGGGGTCTAAAATCCCTGTGAATGGTCACTGCAGCCATGAAATCAGAAGACGATTGCTTCTTGGCAGGAAGGTGATGACAAACCTAGACAGTGTGTTAAAAAGCAGACATCACTTTGTCAACAAACGTTTGTATGGTCAAGGCTATGATCTTCCTAGTGGTCAGGTACAGGTGTGAGAGCTAGACCCTAAAGAAGGCAGAGTGCCAAAGAATTTATGCCTCCAAACTGTGATGCTGGAAAAGACTCCTGAGAGTCTCTTGGCCAGCAAGGTGATCAAACCAATCAATCTTGACAGAAATCAACCCTGAATACTCATTGGAAGGACTGATACTGAAGCTTAAGCTCCAGTGTTTTGATCACCTGATGCAAGCAGCCAACTCATTGGAAAAGTTCCTGATGATGGGAAGGATTGAAGGCAGAAGGATAAGGGGGCATCAGAGGATGAGATGGCTGGATGGCATCACTGATGCAATAGACATGAACTTGGGCAAACTCTGGGAGATAGTGAGGAATAGGGAGGCCTGGCATAGCAAAGAGTGGGACATGACTGGGCAACTGAACAACAACAATCATCCTTCAGTTTCTCAGAAGTTTGCTGTCTTGCTTCAACTAAAACTGCATTTGACATTCAGGGATTAGAAAGAATTTAATCAAATCTGTGTCTTTCACCATTATTAATCTTAAAAATGGTAAAGAGAAGTACCAAGCTTTTGAAAAACTAAAGAATTGGTGCCCTTTGTCCAAATGAAAGATCAAAAAGTCCACCTTTTTTTAAGTGTATTTTATTTATTTATTTTGCTGTACCAAGTCTTAGTTGTGGCATGTGGGACCTTCGACCTTTGTTGATACATGTGGAATCTTTAGTGTGTGTGTGTGTGTTTGTGTGTGTTCTCAGTTATGTCCGACTCTTTCTGACCCCCTGGACTGTAACCTTTCAGGCTCCTCAGTCCATAGGATTTTCCATTCAAGAATACTGAAGTGGGTTGCCATTTCCTTCTCTAGGAATCTTTAGTTGTGGCATGAAAATTATTAGCTGTGGCATGTGGAATCTAGTTCCTTGACCTGGGATTGAATCTGGGCCCCCTGCCTCAGGAGCATGGAGTCTTAGCCACTGGAATACCAGGGGAGTTCCTCAAAAGTCCGTTTTAATAGGTCCATTTTTCCTCTCTCAGAGGACATGCAAATATCTAGCAACACTCCTCTTCTGGATGGCTAGATCTATGCTTTTATTAGAAACTGTATTGTAGTGACAAAGTTCCATCCTTATGAGTTGATCAAATCTGGGTTCAGACCTTGCCTTCAGCTTTTATCCATATGATTCTAGTTGAAACTGGTTCACATCTCTGAACTCATCTTCTTATGAGGATAATATAAGTACCTATCTCTAGTGGTTCTTGTTGAGGGTTAAATGAGATAATATATGTGAAGGATCTAGCACAGTATCTAGTATACACATACTGGGGGCTCAGCAAATATTATATATTCTTTCCTACTTGAACATCAGGCTGCTTATATATAGCAGTTTCTCAGATATGCCAGACCTATTCCCAGAGAGTGTGTAGTGGTATGATGTAGCTAGGTATCTGTAGTAGCTGGCCTTTCTGCTGCTGCCCAAACTTGGGTAGGGACTGCTATAATTATTGTTTAATTTTTGGATGCATCCTTCAATCATAAACTTTCTTGTTACTAGGTGGTTGTTGCTTACACCTCCTGAGGTGTCCCTTTGATATTTGTTATTAATTTAATGAAAGCTCAGTGACATTGTGTGATAAGAAGTCAGAATTACCATTGTCTTTCCCTTTAAAAAATATCTTGCATTCTAAGTAGAATATGTTAACTTCTAGATTTTTTTTCCTGCATATGTTAATGTCAATAGTTTGTGTTTTTGAGGTTTCAATAGCATTCTTAAATTTTAAATACTATTATTTTAAATTCTTAAATGCTATTATTTCAATAGCATTGTTAAAATTTTATTACTACAGAAACTATACTCTATCCATATACATGCTCCTCCTACCTTCTGAAATGCACAGTAATGGGAGACTAGAAAATAGGCCCAGACAACATTAGTAAGATGGTCATCATTATAGAAGGTATTTTGGCTGTTTTATAGTTTTTTGATTAATATCTCCTCTCTGCAAGTCCCATTTACTCTCTACCCCACCCAACGTTCTTCATATGACCTGCTAGTGTTCTGATTATAACAGCTGAATATAGTGTTAAAATGGCCCTTGGTAGCTCCATTTCAATTTTATCAATGGGTGAAAGTCATGTATCTCATGAAGTCATGTTTTAGACATTTTTCTACAGTAGTTCTTTATAATTAACAGGCCCTGAAGTTCTTAGACTTCTTTCTAGAGCTTCTCAGTTATAAATGCTTTTGAACTTCTCAATTATAAAGACTTTTTTCTCAATATTAAAGCCCTTTCAGGTGAGAAAACATTTGTTTGTGATAGGAAACTCAAAATTATTATTTTAGTTCTTCAGATCAGACATCCTCATAGCTGCCATATCCTTCAATCAATCTCTTAAGCTGGGTTTTAATAATAAAATAAAAATACTAAATCTCCTTATCTTTACCTGTACTATTCTGTTACTTAAAATACCTTATCTATATGCCAATGAAATTCTCTTCATTCCAGAATGTGCTGTATCTTATCTGACTTCAGTTTTAAATGGGTGAGATTTAAAACTGTTTAGAATGAAGCATTGAGATTGACAAACCATGTTCTTTCATCATCTGCTCTATCTGCTCTCTTATGTTCTCAATATTGCAGTTAAATGCCTTGGCCAACCGAGCAGCTGGGAAGGGGTATGAAAATGAAGACAACTATGCCAACATTCGCTTCAGGTTCATGAGCATTGAGAACATCCATGTGATGCGGAACAGCCTGCAGAAACTCTTGGAAGGTACAGGGATTTCACCTGGACTAGGCCAGAGGCTAAACAGATTGCATAATTACATAAGGAAAAAGTATGTCTGATTTTGGGGTAAAATATAAAAGCAACCAGCAGAGCAGAATCAATAGGTGGTAAGATTTTTGACTATATTATGAATCCAGTTTGCATACCTAGTACTGAATTATAGCAGTGTTGGTCTGACAAAGGAACTGCAATATTTAGTTTCATAACTCTGGAGTCCATCTGGGTTTAGTTGGAAATAATTTATGGAAATAATATATCTGTATAAAATTATAGAGATTGCTATGTAGAGGTGGGTAGATCAACACAAATATAAGTGAATTTGGGATTTATTTCATCTTCCTCATTTAATCTGCTGTAAAGAGTCAGTCCAGTTTCATCACTGTGCTGATAAAGGGGGTGAATTTAGACTTCAAAGGAATAAAACTGTTATCAAGCAGTTTGGGTCATCTGTCATAGCTGCAAAATAATTGGGATCAGAATGGGGGCAAGGTGAGATCAGGGCCTCACAGGACTCTTGAGTCTAGAACATTTCTCCCAAAGCCACTATCCAGGATTCCATGATGAGATATGTCATCTCAGGCACACATTAGGGAAAACCTGCCCTCCTTAAGTGAACTTGTTCTTCCTCTCCTCAATTTTTTACTTATACTGTCTACCAGGACCTCTCCTTCACACGACCCTTATCAGATCTTGTCTCCTAGTCTGCAGCCCTTTTAGGGTATTAGTATTCCTCTTCCTTAGGTCTCTTCCTCCTTTCTTTTTTGTCCCACAATATTATATAGTAGGAGAAGAGAACCTTTTGCAGATTTTTTTGAGGCAAAAGATTGCCCAGTGCAAAATGCATGAAAATTAACATAATTTTTTCAACTGTTGAGACAGCACATAACTGCAAGGGAGTAGGTGGTGATGTGGAAGTAGACAGATGTTAAGGGCTACAGAGTTAGGATGAGTAGGAGGAGTTAAAATGGGAATCAAATGTGTTTTCTAATAGCAGGAGATGTGAGTATTTTCCTGTGGATACTAACTCAGTCTTTGGTCTCTCTTCTTTAGAAATTTCTGTGGTCTTGGGGGTGGATTCTATGGACTTGAGAAAGCAGAAACCCAAACTAGGAGATATGGTAGACTCTAGCTCTAGTACTGTCCCTGATTTGCTGTGTGATTTCCAACTAATTATTTAAACTTTCTGTGCCTCAGCTTCCTCATTTACAAAATGGGAATCCACTTTGTCCCCTTTCATGTTGAATAAACTGAGGTAATTGTGAATTTCAATTTCTGCTTCCTTTTCTACCTTAGTTTGTGAATTGAAAACTCCAACAATGAGTGAATTTCTTAGCGGCCTGGAGAGCTCAGGGTGGTTGAGACACATTAAAGCTATTATGGATGCTGGAATTTTCATTGCAAAGGTAATAATCAGGACTTTTAAGAACTTGCACTGACTTAAGTATGGGATCTCTTAAAGTAGCAGTGTATCATGGAAAGAAAATATGAAAAAAGACACCTGGTTTCTAGATTTAGGTCTACCACTAATTTAATGTGTGCCCTTGGCAAATCTCTTTCCTTCTCTAAGTTTGATCCTCTGTAAAACAAGGTAGTTAAACTAGAATCTAATGACATAACTTTTCTCTGGGAGGGGGGTACTGAAACTGAACTCTTTGACAATATGATTGACCCTCTCCCCTGGAAAAATGTACATATGGCTATGCATACAGAATATAGACCTTAATTTCAGAGACCTCAGATCTCTGGTTAAAAACTCTTAAATAATATCTCATGGTCCTTCCAACTCAAATACTCTGATGTATTTTTGTGTTGATTCTAAGGTACCAAGTGGAAGTAAGACTGGGTATAAAATAAATGCAGTTTGTTTCTATGGGTTTTCAGAGCTCTGAGTATAAAGCTGACCTTTCTGATGTCTTTGTATAGGTCTGCCTCTTAATACAGTCTAAGCAGACTTCATCACTCATTTATGCTGAGTCACTTTCTGACCTTCAGAACCCTGGCTTCTGTATCATTTATTAGGTGATGTTAAAAAAAAGAAGAAATTTGGAGTGTACATTTTCTCATTTTGAAATTTTGTTTATATATTCCTACATGAGTTCTTCCTCTCTTCACCCCACCCCAATTATTTGGTACAAGTGAAGAAAAGGAGAGAATCACTTTCACCACCCTTTTGCCATTTTCTCAGTTGAAGATGAGATTTATAGCCTCTGCCTTAAAAGGTTTTTAAAAGCGTGTATGTATTTAACTATCTTAAATATCTAGCCCTAATGTTTTTCAATTACCCAGTCCTATTGCTTACATTTTTCATTATAATATATTATTAGTGCTTACTGTGTGACCCCCCCAGGTCATTTCAAACCCATTATTCTAGCTGTTCTTTATACTGTTCCTTTTTTGCATGTACTATACCCATATATTTGTATTTCCTTTCTGAAACTGACTTCATGAGACCAAAGAGAGTGTGAATGGAGAAGGGAATAAATTTGGTAGATAGTACAACCTCATAAACATTTGTAAATTAAAATGAATGGATGAAAAAAAAAATAGGCTCATGTTTGTACAATTATCCTGTGTTTCCCATCTCCATAAACACCTATATATCCCCAGCTTGAAAAAGTCAGCCTTGAATTTTCTCTGTTCCCCTCCATCTGGTAATTGCCTCATCCTATGAGCTATCCTCAAGTGTTTCTCAAATCTATCCTTTCTTTCCAGCCTCTGCCTTAAGTACTATAATAACTTTCTGACTGGTTTACTTGTCTCTAGTAGTTGCTCCCCAGTTTGGCCACCAAATTGATACTAAAGTCATCTTTCTTGAGCAAATATGATAATGTCACTTTAAACTCAAAATCCTCCAATGATTCCCCTTTGCCCATAAGACCCTGGCAATCATGAAATCTTTTTGTTCTCAAAAACCCTATAGTATCCCTCCCTCTCTCTTTGTCTCTCATTATCTTTATTTATTTTTCTCACTATGAAAATTATACATGTACATTGTAGAAGTAAACAATTCAGAAGTATATAACATAAAATGTATATATTCCCTGTAGTTTTCCCCCACAACATATACATCACTATTAATAGTTTAATGTATGCCTCTAGATCAGCACTATTTGAACTTCCTGTGTTGATGGCTTCCTTTGTGGCTCAGAAGATAAAGAATCTGCCTGCATTGCAGGAGACCTGTGTTTGATCCCTGGGTTGAGAAGATCCCCTGGAGGAGGAAATGGCAACCCACTCCAGTATTCTTTCCTGGAATATTCCATGGACAGAGGACCTTGGAGTCATAAAGAGTTGGACATGACTGAGTGAGAGGGTGCTGCCCAATTCATGTGATGTTGGAAATGTTCACATGTGGCAGTTGCATACTTGAAACGTGGCTAGTGAGAGTAAGGAGTTTAATTTTTTTTAGATTTTTTTTTTATATAAATTTATTTTGATCAGTTTAAATTTAAATAGCCACTTGCTGCTAGTGACTACCATATGGCACAGTACAGGTCTAGATTTTCAGCATATATAATTATATATAGGGCTTCCCTGATATCTCCCTTGGTAAAGAATTATAACACTATATATATTATTATTACTACTTTGTAAGATTATGTTGTGCATATTTTTCTGCAACTTTTTATACTTAATATATGATAAATATTTTCTAGGTCAGTTCAATCAGTACTACCTCATTTTTTTTCAGTGACTATATAATATTCCATTAAGTAAATATTTGAATTTCATTTATTAGGTGATATTAAAAAAAGAAGAAATTTGGAGTGTACATTTTCTCATTTTGAAATTTTGTTTACATATTCCTACATGAGAACATGCTCTCTTCACCCCACCCCTATTATTTGGTAGAAGTGAAGAAAGGAGAGAATCACTTTTCACCTCTCTTCTGCCATTTTCTCATTTGGAGATGAGATTTATAGCCTCTGGCTTAAAATATTGGTCCCTGTTAACAGACAATTCAGTTATTCACATTTTTTACAAATGCAGACATTGTTGCATCAAATAGCCTTGAACATATTTCTTTATATGTGTCAGCATTCTTAAAAGTGAATTTTCAGTTGAAGAGTATGAGTATTTCAGTCTTTACTAGATGTGGCCAAATTGTCCTTAAACTAGGTTACACCAGTTTCCATTCCCACCAACAATGCCTCTCTCTATATAGCCAGCAATGGTTATCAACAGTCTTTTAAATTTTTGCTCATTTGATATGTCCTGTTTTGATTTGCACTTCTTTAATCATTGGTGAAATTGGACATCTTTTCCTGTCTACCAGTGACTTTTCACTCCATGTCGAGCCCTAAGGAAAGAGTGTAGCTGCTGCTATTAGGCCTCTGATACTACCTGAGGTATTTGGTTAACTGGGAAGCTTAAAAGGTTGAGAACTTTTTTCCAGATTTCTGTAAGTCTTGTCTTGCAACCTAACTATTTTTCTAGGAATATCATTTTTTTTGGTACCGTCTATTACAGAGGTTACTCATTTTCCCACACCCCTGAACCTCACAGTTCATGGCAGGTTCAATATTCCCCTTGCTTTTTACAAAACTACTTCCTCCTTTTAGGTCTGTTTCAGTTAGCTGTGCTGCTCTATACCTCTCCTAGTGGCTCTCTTTTCTCTAAGTACTTTGGAAACCATTTTAGGCAGGTGACTTGCTTTCTATCCTGATTCTTCCTCTCAATCCTGGGAGATTTGAATGTCCATGTACATACCTATAAAACAGTCAGCACTGATAGTTCTTTGAACTTTTATACTCCAGTTCTCACACTTTTACTCCAGCTAACCTGGTTTTTCTGTCCCATGAAGACCTCTGCACTTTTAACTCCATTTTTTCCACCTTTTCCTACTTTCTTCCCTATGGAGCCAAGACCTAGTGGTGTAGCACCTCATCCATTCCACCTTGCCTCTTTATCCTTCCATTCTATCTACCCTGCTAATCTCATTCATTCTCTGCTTTCTCTGCTTTTATATCCTGACTACTAAACAGTGCCACAAAGGAATAAATCCCATAGCCATGTTAATTGGTATTGAGTTTATGGTTTATAATATTGGTTGGGTCCCAGCCCTGTTCCACCAAGCAGATATTTCTAATATGTATTTTACTTTCAAGCTGGCTATAACACTGTTACTTTCCTCTCTATAAGCACATATTCTGGAGAAGGCAATGGCACGACACTCCAGTACTCTTGCCTGGAAAATCCCACGGATGGAGGAGCCTGGTGGGCTGCAGTCCATGGGGTCACTAAGAGTCGGACACAACTGAGCGACTTCACTTTCACTTTTCACTTTCATGCATTGGAGAAGGAAATGGCAACCCACTCCAGTATTCTTGCCTGGAGAATCCCAGGGACGTGGGATCCTGGCGGGCTGCCATCTATGGGGTTGCACAGAGTTGGACACGACTGAAGCGACTTAGCAGCAGCAGCAAGCACATATTCAGACTTGTCTCCATCTTTATAGAAAAATAAAGGTAATCTCTCATCTTGCCACACAACTATTTTTTCTCCTTCCTTGCTATCTTAGAGGAAATGGTGCTTCATACCTATATTCTAAATTCCATCCCCTCCTTCTTCAAGGAAACTTTTCCCCCTATATTTTCTTTTTCCCACCTCTCTTACATTTTCAATCTTTTCCTTTCAATGGTTTCATCCCTCAGAAATATGCTCGGCACTTTTTTTTTGGTGGGGGGAGCTACACTGGGTCTTTGTTGCTGTGAGGACTTTCTCTAGTTGCAGTGAGAGGGGACTACTCTCTAGTTGCAGTGCATGGGCTTCTCATTGTGGTGACTTCTCTTGTGCAGAACAGGCTGTAGGGCACACACACAGGCTTCAGTAGTTGTGAAACACAGGCTTTGTTGCCCCATAGCATGTGGAATCTTCCCAGACCAGGGATTGAACCCATGTCCTCTGCATTGGCAGGTGGATTCTTAACCACTCAGCCACCAGGGAAGTCAACTTAATACTTTCTTATTCCTAAGAAAAGAATTTTTCTTATCTTCTATTTACTGTTTTCTTTCCTCTTGCTTAGAGCTTTCTTGAAAGTAATTGACCTTCCTTATTTGCACTTCCTCACATCCCTTCACTCTTGAGTTCACTATAATCCAGTTTCCTTCCGTACCATTAGTACTCTTCTTGCTGAGGTCTCTAATGACCCCTAACTTGTCGATCTCCGGGTCACTCTTTAACCTTTGTTCTGTTTTCACCACTCTGCTACATTTGGGATTGTTATCCCCATTTTCTTTGAACCATTTTTGTAGTCCTGGCCTTAATCCAACTACTGTTTCCTGGTTCTTTTTCTACCTTTCAGGCTTTTTCACAAGCTGACTCCTTTAATAGCTTTCTCTTTCCTCTACTTTCCCCTTAAAAGTTACTGCTTTTTAAGGTCTTTCCTTTTCCCACTGTGGTCTCTGCGTGGACAGCACCAGTCATGCAGTTTCACTTACGATCTCTATTCATATTGTGGTCACATCTATACTCTGGCTCAGTTTCCTCATTCTCCTGAACTTCAGACCCACATATACAGTTGTCTACTGAATGCCCCACTGGGCATCCCCCAACTACCTCAGACTCTCCATGGCCTCAAATGAAATCTTACTTACTCTGAACACTAACTAAAACTTGTTTCTTCCTCTGTGTTTACTGTTCAGGCTAATGGTATTGTCATCCACTTATTTATTACTAAATGACACATTTAAGAGTCATTTTTGACTTTTCCCTCTCCTTCATCCCACATCTATTCTCACACTATGTCCTATTAAACTTTTTTTATTAACCTCTCTCTTCTCCTTTTCAGCCCCACTGCTACCACCTTTATTCAGGTGCTTATTGCCTTTCACAATTTTAGTGGCTCTTTGACTGATCTTTCTAAATCCAAACTTATGCCCTCTTATTCTCCTTATTGTCACCATAGTGAGTACATCTGATCATGGTACTTCTCTGCTTTTAACACTCCAGCAACTCCCTATCGCCACCAGATAAACTGCACACTTGTCAATCTGAACCTTACCCTCCTGGCCAGACTTGTCTCTCCTCACTCCCTCACTTCTAGTGTAGCCTCAACCACCAAGCTAGTTAATAATTCCTCACCTATGCCATGCCTCCTTGCCTTTGTAAATATTGTCAGATTATGCCCCCTGCCTGGAATATCCATTCCTCCTGGTCTATCTGACAAATGTCTACTCATCTGACAAGGCCAACTTTAGTTGTCTCCTCTTCTTTAGTTATTATATGCCTTTGTTGTATCTGGTGTTACCTTTCATTGTTTTAGTTATCATTGGTTTGTAGTCATTCATTTAAATGTTTGTCTTTTTTGTATTCCCAGTGCACACTATAATGCATCTTGTATAGTCACTCAGTAGTTACTAGCTAGGGGAGTAGATGAATGAATGTGTGAATAAATGCTGCTCTTCTTCCTCACCTGAAAAAATCCTACATTTTCTTCAAGGCTCAAGCTTCCCTGGCTCCTACAAAAGGCTATATTACCCTATAGCATCAGTTTTTCCACTGCATTGTATTTATTACCTTTGCTAATCCTGAATAGTTTGCTCAGTGAAGGCAGAAACTGAGTCTCATCTTTGTATCTCTAATCCTGAGCATATACATGACATAGAGGGATACATAATTAAGTGCTAGAATGAATAAGTGAATGCTCAATAGATCCCATTGCCAAAATTGCCCAGGTGGAGTAACTGCCCATATTTTTACATCATTCTGATTATATAGAAACTTACCTAAGACAGGTAAACCTCTCCACCTTAAGTTAAAAGTATTTATATTAGTAAGACTAAGTGGCTAAAGATTCCGAAGCAAATTACTGTCAGGTCTGGGACTGAGATGCAGAACTGTCCAGTTTTTGAGCATGAATTCTTCCTCTTGCCCACTCCTCGCTATAATAATTGATCCATGTCTTCTTCAGAAGTTTTATAAATGTAGATCTTCCTTTGTTTTTCTTTTTACCCATATCATGTATGTTTTGGGTTTTATTTATTTATTTATTTTTTACTTTATAATATTGTATTGGTTTTGCCACACATCAACATGAATCCACCACAGGTGTACGCATGTTCCCAATCCTGAACCCCCCTCCCTCTTCCCTCCCCATAAGATCCCTCTGGGTCATCCCAGTGCACCAGCCCAAGTATCCTGTATCCTGCATCAAAACTAGACTGACGATTCGTTTCTTATATGATATTATACATGTTTCAATGCCATTCTCCCAAATCATCCCACCCTCTCCCTCTCCCACAGAGTCCAAAAGACTGTTCTATACATCTTTGTCTCTTTTGCTGTCTTGCATACAGGGTTATTGTTACCATCTTTCTAAATTCCATATATATGTGTTAGTATACTGTATTGGTGTTTTTCTTTCTGGCTTACTTCACTCTGTATAATCGGCTCCAGTTTCATCAACCTCATTAGAACTGATTCAAATGTATTCTTTTTAATGGCTGAGTAATACTCCATTGTGTATATGTACCACAGCTTTCTTATCCATTCATCTGCTGATGGACATCTAGATTGCTTCCATGTCCTGGCTAATATAAACAGTGCTGTGATGAGCATTGGGGCAGATGTGTCTTTTTCAATTCTGGTTTCCTTAGTGCGTATGCCTAGCAGTGGGATTGCTGAGTCATAAGGCAGTTCTGTGTCCAGTTTTTTAAGGAATCTCCACACTGTTCTCCATAGTGGCTGTACTAGTTTGCATTCTCACCAACAGTGTAAGAGGGTTCCCTTTTCTCCACAACCTCTCCAGCATTTATTGCTTGTAGACTTTTGGATAGCAGCCATTCTGACTGGCATGAAATGGTACCTCATTGTGGTCTTGATTTGCATTTCTCTGATAATGAGTGATGTTGAGCATCTTTTCATGTATTTGTTAGCCATCTGTGTGTCTTCTTTGGAGAACTGTCTATTTAGTTCTTTGGCCCATTTTATGATTGGGTCATTTATTTTTCTGGAATTGAGCTGCGGGAGTTGCTTGTATATTTTTGAGATTAGTTGTTTGTCAGTTGCTTCATTTGCTATTATTTTCTCCCATTCTAAAGGCTGTCTTTTCACCTTGCTTATAGTTTCCTTTGTTGTGCAGAAGCTTTTAATTTTAATCAGATCCCATTTGTTTATTTTTGCTTTTATTTCCAGTATTCTGGGAGGTGGATCATAGAGGATCCTACTGTGATTTATGTCGGAGAGTGTTTTACCTATGTTCTCCTCTAGGAGTTTTATATTTTCTGGTCTTACATTTGATCTTTAACCCATTTTGAGTTTATTTTTGTATATGGTGTTAGAAAGTGTTCTAGTTTCATTCTTTTACAAGTGGTTGACCAGTTTTCCCAGCACTACTTTTTAAAGAGATTGTCTTTTCTCCATTGTATATTCTTGCCTTCTTTGTTGAAGATAAGGTGTCCATAGGTTTGTGGATTTATCTCTGGGCTTTCTATTTTGTTCCATTGATCTATATTTCTGTCTTTGTGCCAGTACCATACTGTCTTGATGACTTGATGACTGTGGCTTTGTAGTAGAGCCTGAAGTCAGGCAGGTTGATTCCTCCAGTCCCATTCTTCTTTCTCAAGATTGCTTTGGCTGTTCGAGGTTTTTTGTATTTCCATACAAACTGTGAAATTATTTGTTCTAGCTCTGTGAAAAATACTGCTAGTAGCTTGATAGGGATTGCATTAAATCTATAGATTGCTTTGGGTAGTATACTCATTTTCACTATATTGTTTCTTCCAATCCATGAACATGGTATATTTCTCCATCTATTAGTGTCCTCTTTGATTTCTTTCACCAGTGTTTTATAGTTTTCTCTATATAGATCTTTAGTTTCTTTAAGTAGATATATTCCTAAGTATTTTATTTTTTTCGTTGCAGTGGTTAATGGAATTGTTTCCCTAATTTCTTTATCTATTTTCTCATTATTAGTGTGTAGGAATACAAGGGATTTCTGTGTGTTGATTATGTTACATTTCTTTATTTTCTTTTTCATTCCCCATGTGTGTGTGGTCAGTTGTGTCTTACTCTTTGCAACACTATGGACTATAGCCTATCAGGCTCCTCTGATTCTCCAGGCAATCCTATGGACAGAGAATAGTGGAGTGGGTTGCCATTTCCCTTTCCAGGGTCATTCCTCATATAGGATACCAATATTATGAGAAGAAATTAATGTAGCCCAGTTAAGACTAAGTTCTCTGCTGTATTGATGGTAACCGTATATAATTAACCTGGCATGCTATGTAAAAGTTGTTTATGCTACTTTTTGCCTCTTGTCTTTACAGGCAGTGAAGATAGAAAAGACCAATGTCTTAGTCCATTGTTCTGATGGGTGGGACCGCACAGCACAAGTCTGCTCTGTGGCCAGCATCCTCCTAGATCCATTTTATAGGACATTCAAAGGACTCATGGTAAGAGAGCAGTGATTGGATGTTACTTTGCACAAGTGGGCGATTATGAATAGATCAAATATAACTCTCAACCGACTTGTTTTCTATAAGAAAGAGGTCTACAAAAACAACTCTGGTTTTCAGTTTAGCTTCTTTCACTAAAATAGGCATTTACAATCTACATACTTTCCATTGCACACTCAACATAGTTCCTTACCCATCAGAAGATAAGTTGGATATAATAGGCTGGTTGGTGTAAGGTAAAGGAAAGACTCAAAAAGTTAACAAAGTTTAATGGATGATTGTTAAATAAGCAAACTGATGGGCTCATCAACTTCATTGTCAGCCGTCTTGATGTCAGACTGATGTTTGTTTTCTGGTGCTGAATCCAACACTTCTTTGTCTTTCTATGAAACAGAACTTACAGTATGAGTTTATCCTCATTTTTCTTTTGGAAATGCTTTATTTTTTTTTTAATGGTTGAAATGCATTTATACCAAAATTTGTTCTTAGTACAAACTCAAATACTGCCTTTGGATTCCTATTTCTTCATAGGTTGAATTTAATATGTTTATCAAAGTTTAGTTATGACTCATATAGCCTGTCACACATTATGTAAAAGCCAAAAAACAAAAAAAAATGTTACAGTACAAATCCAGAATGATTTCTCCTGAGAGCTTTGAAATTTGAAGATAGCCTTTATAGGCCTTTAAAGGAAATCCAAATTACTTATTTATCATTTGGGAAATTAACTTTATGATCATTCAACACAAATTTGTACGAAGTCCACTTTAGCAAAGTGTTTTGATACGTTATAGGTATGATTAATTAATTTTATGATTTTTCTAATGCAAAGTTTTCTTTTTCATAAAATGAAGATCCTGATAGAGAAAGAATGGATATCCATGGGCCACAAGTTCTCCCAAAGGTAAACATATCCTCATTTTAAAGGTGGAGGCTAAGGAGAATTCAGTAGGGTGAGATTTATCAAAACCCTGATATGTTCTTGTCTAAGAAGGAAGAATAAGTTGAACATGGCATAAATCTCTTTTCATCAAGAAACACATATTCCATAAATAATGCTAAGGATCTAGGGACACAGTGGTAACTAGACTGTCATATCTGCCTTCAAAGTGAAACAAATGATTATATCAAATCATTAAATATTTCAAGGAAGACTAAACATCATAGGCCACAGAGGAAAAAGAACTTAACTGTGTTTGAAGAACACAAGATAGGCTTCCAGGAATAGGCAATTTTTAAGGATGAATTTTAGGGACTGAGTAGGAGTTTGCTAGAGAGAACAGTGAACATTCAGGTAGAGGGAGTAATATCTAATGCAATGCAACTTTTAATCTTTTATAAGAAAAAAGGCATTTGCATATGTTTGTTCTTTGGTAAGAGGTGGATGCAAGAACTTATATTTATTTAGTGATCTAGTGCTACTATAAGCCAAATAGCCTTACTGAGACTTTGTGTGTTATGAGAATAAGAAATGTTTACCAAATACCTAACAATATGCTGTAAACTATGTGAGACACCGAGTTGATAAAGGCACATAAAATATGAGTTTTTCCCTCAAGGAGGTTGCTGTTTAAGTCTTATTATCCCACATTTGTGTGTATACATTTAATTTCTTTTGATTACCACTCTCTAGCTATTTGGGTCCATCTGTTTGTTCTTCTTTTGTCAACAAACTTTGGTCCAGGCAATATGCCAGGTTTTGAGGGGACTGTATTGGACCAGATGTGTTTGCTGTCCCTTCTTTTATAGAAAATAAAATCAGGGATGACAGTATAATATGACATGGGCTTCCCAGGTAGTGCTAGTGGTAAAAGACCTGCTGGACAATACAGGAGATGTAAAAGATAAGGTTTAGGTCCCTGGGTTGGAAAGATCTCCTGGAGGAGGGAATGGCAACCACTCCAATATTCTTGCCTGGAGAATCCCATGGATAGAGGAGCCTAGTGAGCTACAGTTCATATGGTCACAAAGAGTCAGACACGACTGAAGTGACTTAACACACACACAGCATGATAACTGCTACAAGGGAACCTTACCCATTCTGGGCAAAGGAAAATTCCTAGAACTGGTGGTATTTTAGAACATTAAGAAGAGGAGGTTGATACATTTTTAGGTTTTGAGACATCTCCAGACTATTTTTCACTCTGGCTACACCATTTTATATTCCCACAAACAAGTAGGATGGTTCCCTTTTCTTCATATCCTTGGCCAGTATTTGTTGTGTTTCTTTTTGAGTTTCTTTTTGGGTATATATCTGAGAAAAAACAAAAACGTTAATTTAGAAACATACAAGTGCACCCGCATGTTCATAACAGCATTATTTACAGTTGCCAAGTTGTGGAAGCAACCTAAGTGTCCATCAATAGATGAATGGATAAAAAGGACATTGTATATATAGATACAGTGGAATACTACTCAGCCATAAAAAAGGGAGTGAAACTTTGCCATTTGCAGCATCATGGATGGACTTTGGAGGGCATTATGCTAAGTGAAATGAGTCATACAGAGAAATACAAATACTGTATGATATCACTTGTAATTGGAATCTAAAAAGTACAACAAACTAGTGAATGTAACAAAGAACTAGCAGACTCACAAATGTAGAGAACAAAGTAGTGGTTAGGAAGAAACTAGGGAAGAGGGGTAAAGAGAGGAGTAGGTAGGAAAGGTAAAGGAAAGACTCAAAAAGTTAACAAAGTTTAATGGATGATTGTTAAATAAGCAAACTGATGGGCTCATCATCTTCAGTGTCAGCCGTAGGTAGGAAATTTTTTAAGAGGGTTATATGAAATCATGTGTCTGAAACTTGTGAAAATTATAAAGCACTATAGATTTAAAGAATCTTTCATGCAAAAAAGGTTTTAAAAAAGAAGATTGTGTAAATCAAAACTATAATAAGATATTGCCTCACACTGGTCAGATGGCCATCATCAAAAAAATCTACAAACAATAAGTGCTGGAGAGGATATGGAGAAAAGGGAACCCTCTTGCAAAGTTGGTGGGAAAGTAATTTGATACGATCACTATAGAAGACAGTATGGAGATTCCTTACAAAACTAGGCATAAAACTACCATGTGACCCAGCAATCTCACTGCTAAGCATATACCCTGAGGAAACCAAAATTGAAAAAGTCATATGTACCCCATTATTCATTGCAGCACCATTTACAATAGGTAGGATATGGAGCAACCTAGATGTCCATTGACAGATGAATGGATAAAGAAGCTGTGGTGTGTATTTTCAATGGAATATTACTCAGCCATTAAAAAAACACATTTGAGTCAGTTCTAATGAGGTGGATGAACCTAGAGCCTATTATACAGAGTTAAGTAAGTCAGAAAGAGAAAAACGAATGTCATATATTATCATATATATATATATATATATATATATATATATATGGAGTCTAGAAAGGTGATACTGATGAACCTATTTGCAGGGAAGGAAAAGAAATGCAGACGTAGAGAACAGACTTATGGACATTGGGTGGGGTGGGAAAGGAGAGGGTGGGATGAAAGTAGAGAGTAACATGGAAACATATATTGTACTACCATATGTAAAATAGATCAGTTCAGTTGCTCAGTCATTGCCGATTCTTTTTGACTCCATGGATAGCCAATAGGAATTTAAAATAGATAGCCAATGGGAATTAGCTATATGACTCAGAGAACTCAAATTGGGGCTCTGTAACAACCTAGAGTGGTGGGATGGGTGGGAGGTGGAAGGGAGGTTCAAGAAGGAGGGGGCATATGTATACCCATGCCTGATCCATATTGATGTATGGCAGAAGCCCAATAAAATACTGTAAAGCAGTTGTTATTCATATTGATGTATGGCAGAAGCCCAATAAAATACTGTAAAGCAGTTGTTATTCATATTGATGTATGGCAGAAGCCCAATACAATACTGTAAAGCAGTTGTTATTTAATTAAAAATAAATAAATTTTAGAGAAGATTAAAGATTTGAAATAAATAGTGGATGTTTTGTAGAATGACTCCTTAGGAGAAAAGAGGGATATAGACTTCCATCCAAATGAAAACATTTAGCTTGAGGTAGAATCAAGAACCACCCTTACAGCAGAAAGCAAAGAGGAACTAAAGAGGCTCTTGATGAAAATGAAAGAAGACAGTGAAAAAACTGTCTTATAACTCAACATGTGAAAAACTAAGACCATGGCGTCTGGTCCCATCACTTCACGGCATATAGATGGAGAAAGAATGGAAACAGTGGGAGACCTTATTTTCTTGGGCTCCAAAATCACTGCAGATGGTAACTGAAGCCAGGAAATTAAAAGATACTTGCTCCTTTAAGAAGAAAATTAAATCCTTGCTCCATAGAAGAAAATCTATGACCAACATAAACAGCATATTAAAAAGCAGAAACATTACTTTGCCAACAAAGTTCCATATATAGTCAAAGCTGTGGTTTTTCCAGTAATCATGTATGGATGTGAGAGTTGGACTGTAAAGAACGCTGAACGCTGAAGAACTGATGCTTTTGAACTGTGGTGTTGGAGAAGACTCTTGAAATTCCCTTGGACAGCAAGGAGATCCAACCAGTCCATCCTAAAGGAAATCAGTCCTGAATATTCATTGGAAGGACTGATGCTGAAGCTGAAGCTCCAATACTTTGGCCACCTGATGTGAACTGACTAATTGGAAAAGACCCTGATGCTAGGAAATATTGAAGGCAGGAGGAAAAGGGGACGACAGAGGATGAGATGGTTGGATGGCATCATGCACTCGATGGACATGAGTTTGAGCAAGGTCCGGCAGTTGGTGATGGACAGGGAAGCGTGGTGTGTTGTAGTCCATGGAGACACAAAGAGTTGGACAGGACTGAGCAACTGAACTGAACTGATAACTAAGAACACCTCTTGAGTGGAGACTACATGGAAGGACAGGTGGAGAAGGAACTAAGTTTGTAAATGTCCAAGGCATAAGTTAGTTATTTTTACTTGATGGCCTTAATCTTTTTCATTAATACTGTAGACATCAATGTGAAATGTGTCAGGGTTACAGAAGATAGATTAAAATTTGCAAGAGCTGTAAGGGGTAATGGGAAAACTGTGTTAAGGATATACATAAAGGTTGCTGCTGCTGCTGCTGTTTAGTTGCTTCAGTCATGTCCAACTCTGTGTGACCCTAAGAACTGCAGCCTGCCAGGCTCCTCTGTCTATGGGGATTCTCCAGGCAAGAATATTGGAGTGGATTGCCATGTCCTCCTACACGGGATCTTCCCAATCCAGGGCTTGTACCCAGGTCTCCCACATTGCAGGCCAGTTCTTTACTGTTTGAGCCATCAGGGAAGCCAAAGAATACTGGAGTGGGTAGCCTATCTCTTCTCCAAGGGATCTTCCCGACCCAGGAATTGAACCCAGGTCTTCTGCATTGCAGGTGTATTCTTTACCAGCTAAGCTATCAGGGAAACCCATTAATAAAGGTTACTTGGGAACAATTAAGTTCCAGCTGAGTATGGAGACTTCAGTTGTCAATTTGCCTGGTTTTAAATTTTTCGCAAGCAGCGTTTATCAGTCAGGATTTGGAAGTAGAGAACATAGCTTTGTTTGTTCCTCAGTGGTTGGATTTTGAGGGAAAATAATGACAAAAAAAGACCAGAAAGTTGAAGAAAATGGGGAAAGACTAGTTGATGGGGGCAGATCTAGAATATGGAGTGGTAAGGAAGCTAGGAGGAATCTGGCAAGTAGAGAGGTCCAAAGATGAGGGCTGGATGAGGTAAGATGAGCAGCTTTTGGAAATATAATATATGGTGATCAGAGCAGGATATTGAGATTAAGGTTTCAAAGTAGAGGAAGCACCTTTAGCTAACATCAAGAAACATGGACGCCATGGATACACAAGCCTGATGTGAAGTACATAGAGGTAAAGATCGGTGAAGTAGGTTAGTTAGTTAAAGAGTCTAAGCCAATGTAGGTCATCTGCATCTACTCCAAAGATAAGTACTTACAACTGGAGTCAGATTCTTCAGAAAATGTAGAGAAGTGACACAAATATTGTAGAAGACAACACTGAGGAAAATGAATGAGCATGACCCATAATGGAAGTATTTTTAAGAGAGTAAAAGGAGTAGTTGAATGCAGTGGTAATGAGGAGAAAATTGATCCCACTTCAGCTTTCTTTTAGGATTATGATATACGAAGAGTGAATGACGAGCCTTCTCCCTTTTATTTGGGGCCCAAGAAGTAGTGTCCTTGGTGAGGTAGATTTCAATCATATCAAAAGGTAGAACATTCAGTGTAGAAGTTAAGGACGCCATGTATGTTTACAGTGGATTAGGGCTTCTAGTGGATGGTAGAGTTGGGAAAGAGCATCATGGGGGAGAAAACATTAAACAGTTCTGGGATGAGATTTTTTCATTCATTTAAGGAATGTATTAAATACTATTTTCACACCAGGCATTGTCCAGTAAACAATATAGATATGACCTTTGCTCAGTTCAGTTCAGTTGCTCAGTCGTGTCCGACTCTTTGTGACCCCATAAATTGCAGCACGCCAGGCCTCCCTGTCCATCACCAACTCCCGGAGTTCACTCAGACTCGTGTCCATCGAGTCAGTGATGCCATCCAGCCATCTCGTCTTCTTTCGTCCCCTTCTCCTCCTGCCCCCAATCCCTCCCAGCAACAGAGTCTTTTCCAATGAGTCAACTCTTTGCATGAGGTGGCCAAAGTACTGGAGTTTCAGCTTTAGCATCATTCCTTCCAAAGAAATCCCAGGGCTGATCTCCTTCAGAATGGATTGGTTGGATCTCCTTGCTCACATGAAGCTAAATATTGCTGTTAAATTAATTAAAATTAAATATAATTGAAAATTCAGTTCCTTAGTCATACTAGCCACATTTAAAGTGCTTAATAGTGACTGCCATATTGGACAGCACAAATATGGAACATTTCAATCATTGTAGAAAGTTCTATTGTAGAGGATGTAAAAGGAAATAGAATAGATGACCAAAGGGTTTATGATCTGGATAATAGTGAAAGTTGCTGGTGGCGAAAAGATCCACTGGGGTTAATGAACTTTGAGATTCTAAGTGTTATTTAGGCATTAGATATTTCCTTACCAATTCCAACACAGAAACTGAAGGTGACCTTGCTATAGCCTGTTCCAAACAGTGTAATCCCTGATGTTAATCATTGTCTTTCTTTACCTTTATTTGTATCTCTTAGGTGTGGCCACCTGGATGGAGACTCTAAAGAAGTATCCCCTATTTTCACACAGTTCCTAGACTGTATCTGGCAATTAATGGAACAATTTCCATGTGCCTTTGAATTTAATGAAAATTTCCTGCTGGAAATTCATGACCATGTTTTCTCCTGCCAGTTTGGGAACTTCCTTGGAAACTGCCAGAAGGATCGAGATGATCTGAGGTGAATTCAGTTTGTGAGAAAACACTGAATAGGGAGAGAAGATCAGTATAAATTTACCAGTCACCCTGAATTTGGGACAGCAGTTCACAAAAGGGGAGGAGATGACAACTATAAAAATAATTTTTGAAGCATAAAACACTTGGAATTTTATGGGTATTCCTCAAAACCTCAGAATCTTTATCTGTGAAATAGGGTTAATAATACATAATTTTCAGATCTATCATGAGGAATCAATAAAGCAATGGATGTGCAAGGGTTTTATAAGGAATGAGTGTATGAGTAGTCATTAGCTACTGTCCTTTATCATTTGTGTCTAAGATCACTAAATAGCAGGTCATAGGCCAAGTCTGGCTTAACAGGTATATTCTGTTTCATCTGTAGAGTATTTTTTAAACTGTTAATTAGTAGTCAGTATTTAAATATCATGATATTTCACATAAAATCCAGTTGTTTTAGGATTTTTTCCAAAATCAAAAAGCCATTGTGGCAAGATATTCTGCAAAATCAGGAACTCTGGCAGTACTGGACCTGCATTTTCTAATGGCAATAATCAGCTGGAGCTGAATAATAGACTGCTCCATTTGAATGAAGCAAGCTCACTCTTGTCTGCCACAATTCTCACTACTTTCTGTTGTTTATTCTCAGCTCACTTCGTATGTTACTTCCCCAGCTCCTATAGGCGCTTGAATTGGTACCAGACTTAAACTCTAACATCCTCACAATGTATAAAATGTAAATAATTTTTGAAGTTGACAAGACAGAGTTTCTGGGAATAGCATTCTCCTTGTTTTAGAGTCAGAGAAAAAGAATAGAGAGGCGAAGTGACTATCTCACAATCCACTCTTGTTTCAGAGTTGTTAGCTGAGTAGCAGTTAGCTCAAGTTCTCAGGCCCTGCTATGATGTATCCTGGATAAGTCAGATGATATCTCTAATTCTGTTTTCTTGTCAACACTGAGAACAGTGGTGAACTTTGCTGCTTCAAAATCTGTAGTTACTTAGTAGCTTCTGTACACATTTCTATTTCATTTTGCAACTAAAACTTTCTTACCCTCTTCCCAAATGCTTATAAACACATTTGTTCTGTCTCTGACCTGCTTTTCTAGCGCTAAAATCAGAGATCTTTTCCGTATACTTTTTCTCCACCCTCTTAAAATGAGGCTAATATATCCCCAACCCATTCCTCACACAAATCTGAATCTTCATGTAAAAGTATGAAAGTTGAAAATTTTAACATATGCTTTAATAGTTATTATATAAAACAAGCAGACATATCATTCATCCATGAAAGAAAAGACATGGACTCTAGGATCCGAGAGACCTGGGTTAAGATTTTGGCTTTGTCACCTACTAGCTGTGTGACTTTTGCAAATTAATTTTTGTCTCATTTTCTCATTATTATTTTGGGAATAAAATATCTCACAAGGTTTTATTATGAAATTCAATAGAGTATTTTAAATAGAGTCTGGGACAGTGTTTGACACATAGTAAATACTTAACAAATACTATTTAAGTTACCTCTGCAAGATTTTTTTTTCTTTTATCAACCAACAACAAATAAGAAAGATGCATATACAGTTCCTTTGGCCTCATTGAAATGGTCTGAGGATTCTAAAAGTTACAAGACTACAATTTTTACGTCATATATCCCATATCACTTCTCTTTGTTGTCCTCCTAGAGCTTTCTTTGACACTGTATGAGCAAATGAACTTCCCATGCATGGATACACAGCAGCTTTCATTGGGGACAATGAATTCCATGCTTTTTTGTGTTAACTAAGTCACTCCCCAGGGACTCAGCTAAGGGATAAGAAGAATCAGTCTTGTAATATAAATATCACAATCAGTGCTGCTCACCTGGGACAACTCACAAATATTTGCTAATATAAATTGCTAAATTGTTTTTCACTGTCTTATACCTTCTGAGTGGAGGAGAAGCTGGCTTGAAATAAAATATAGAAAAGCCAGAAATTAACCTCTTGTCTGTTAATTTACCAGATTTTTAAAAGGAATTCTAGAATTTTTAAAAACTGGAAAGGTTATTCATAGAATCCAAGATTTGGAAGAGACCTTAAAGATCACATTATACAAATGAGAAAATAGGCCCAGAAAGGGCTAGGGGCATCCCTAAGATTACATCACCAATCTGCGGCAGAGACAGAGTGTCTGCATATATACTCGGCACATGTGGTTCTTCAGTGTGGAACTCTTTCTAATCTCTTTAAAAATGGATAAGTTGAAGCCCAGATAATTTGTTACTCTATCATTCTTCATTACCATTTTTTTATTTTCCTTGTATCATATCCTAGCCTTCTGTCTTAGGTTATTTGTTAATAGAACTTAGATGATTGTCAAGTTCAGCAAATCTATTGATGTTACCTGCTTGCTGCTTTTAATTTTTTGGCTTGTTTTTCTTTTCTTACAGAATATATGAGAAAACCCATTCAGTGTGGCCTTTCTTGGTTCAGCGGAAACCAGACTTCAGGAACCCTCTCTATAAAGGCTTCACTATGTATGGGGTACTCAATCCTAGTACTGTGCCCTGCAACATTCAGTAAGTTCCTAAGCTGTTCATCCTTTCTTACAGCAAGCCCCAAGGCCTCAGCTTCTTTGCCTCTCCTTGTATAACTGACATCATCTCCATAATCCAAGCTATAGAGTAGGACATTTTCTCCCAGATTACCCATTCCTTGCTGCCTCTGAAAGCAAGACCACACTCCCATTAGTTTTCAGGGCTTTGTAGTTACTTGCTTAGGGAAATAAACAAGAAACAATTGTTTATTTATAGTAGTACAACCAGTCAAGATGTAGGTTGTTTCATTCCTTTTAGTCTTTCCTTACGTATTTCTCTTCTTTCTTATCCTTTTCCCCCCAAAAGAGAAGGAAAAACAGAGAAAGATAATGTGCTGATATAGTTTGTTCTACTTTCCCCACAAAGTGTTAAGTACAGGGTGCCATGCTCACTGACCACAATTCAATGAGTACAAGACAGAACTGAATGCATTTATTAAGTCTAATGGTTTATTTTGTATATTCTGTAGGATTTTATATGTGTAAGATTATGTCATTTCTGAATAGATATTGTTTTAATTATTCCTTTTCAATTTGGATGCCTTTTATTTTCTTGCCTTATGTAGAACTTCCAGTGCTGAATAGAAGTAGTGAAAGCAAGCATTCTTATACTGTTTCTTATCTTAGGGGGAAATCTTTCAGTCTTTCTCCATTGAGTATGTTATAGTTTTGCTTTATTTTACTAATGACCTTTATCATGTTTAGGACATTCCGTTCTGTTCCTAGTTTGTTGAGTGTTTTTATGATGAAAGTGTTTTAGATTATATCAAATGTTTTTTTCTGAATCATGTTGAGATGCAGATGATTATATGTTATTTTCTCCTTAATTTTATTTTTTGTTTGTTTTTGTTTGGCCACACTACATGGCTTGAGGGATCTCTGTTCCCTGACCAGGGATTGAACCCAGGCCATAGTAGTGAAAGCTCAGAATCCAGGGCATTAGGCCATCAGAGAACTCCCTCTTGTTAATTTTGTTAATGTGGTCTGTAGTGCTGATTGATTTTCAGATTTTGAACCAACCATGCTTTCATAGGGTAAATCCCACTTGGTCATGGTATATACTCCTCTTAATATGCTGCTGCATTTGGTTTCCTAGCATATTGTTGAGGATTTTTGCATCTATATTCATAAAGCATATTAATCTACAATTTTCTTACAATGTCCTGGTCTGGCTTTGGTATCAAGGTTATAGTGACCATATAGAATGAGCTGAGAGTGTTCCATACTCTTCAACATTTGGAATAGTTTTAAAAGAATTATTGTTAATTATTCAGTGTTTAGTAGAAGTCACTAGTGAAGCCATCTGGTCCTGAATTTTTCTTTATTGGGAATTTTTTGATTACTGAATCAAAAACTGTTATAGGTCTGTTCAAAGTTTTTATTTCTTGAGTCATTTTTAGAAGTTTGTATGTTTCTAAAAATTTTTCCATTTCATCTAATTTGTTGGCATGCAATTGTTCATGACTTTGTCTAGTATTTTTCTTTATTTCTAGAAGTTCAATAATAACATCCCTAACTTAATTTATGATTTTAGTAATATGAGACTTTCCTCTTTTATTTCTTGAGGTCAAAATACCTTCGTTTAATGTCAAAAGCATCTTGTACATAAACTGGATAATACATATTAAATGATGCATTTCTGTTACTTTTAGGGGTTTGAGGGGCATTTTTCCAGTTTTATTGTGATATAATTGACATGTAACATCATGTAAGTTTAAGGTATATAGTGTGATGATCTGATACATGTAAATATTGTGAAATGCTCACCACAACAAGATCAGTTAGCACATCCTCTACTCATACAGTTACCATTTTGCTGTTTGCTGTTATGGCGAGAACATTAATGCTCTACAATCATAGCAAAATATGGAATGATTAACAAATTTGTATGTTATTATTTTACACCTGTCATGCTAATCCCTGTATTATTCCAATTGTATTATATATGCTGCAAAAATGAGCACCCTCTCATTGTTTTTAATCAGTTTAACTTAACATTTTATTGAATTTATTAATGTTTTCAAAGAACCAACTTTAGTTTTGTTGATATTCATTTATCTCTGTTTTAATCTTTCTTATTTCTTCCCTTATGCTAACTTTGGGTTTAATTTGCCCTCCCTTTTTAGCTTCATAAGATGTAAGATTAAGTGGTTCTTTTTAATGAATGTACTTACAGTTATAAATTTCCTTTTTAGCAGTTCTTTCTCTAGTATTTTGGTATATTGTATTTTTGTTTGTATCAATCCCAAAGTGCTTTTTAATTTGAATTTCAGATAGTTCAGTTCAGTTGCTCAGTCATGTCCGACTCTTTGTGACCCCATGGACTGCAGCACACCAGGCCTCCCTGTCCATCACCAACTCCCAGAGTTTACTCAAACTCAGATAAAGAAACAATAATTTGCCTAAAAAGCTTAGATCCTTTAATGCACTTAAAGACAGTTCTAAAATGTAAGAAACAATGAATTGGGGCATTCAAGGCACAGCCTTTCTCTCCTCCCTTAGTGTCATCTTCACCCAGGTGAGACTCCCTGAACATCCATTTTCCCATGCAGGTTCCAGGATGCAGTTAGTTAAATCACTTTATTTCATAAAAATATACAGAATAGATTCCAAGGAAGGGGATATGTGAGTTGAAGGGAATGTGTGTATCTAATTTGTTATGGGTAATGCCAGATTGAGGCTGACCCTCTTGTGGAGTAGAAGCACTGCTTCTCCCTTTCTCTCTGCAGGCAGAGCTTGACTTCCCAGCCCAATCCCTCCATCTACTTTCTTCAAGAAACAGCTCTGCCTTTTTCCTGACCATTTTCGTCAACAATGTAAGGTTCTAACCAGTGCTGTGATGAGCTATATTGGAGCCTGTTGCAATGGGCCTATATATGTGCTTACCATCTCCTACTACCCTGTTCTCTGTATCTATGTATTTATCTTTTTTATTTGTTCTTCTTTTTATTCCACATGTGAATGAAATAATATTTGTCTTTCTCCATCTGACTTATTTCACTTAATAAATATAAAATCCTTAATATCCATCAATGTTGTCACTAATGGCAAGATTTTGCCTTTTTATGGTTGAGTAGTATCCTGTTGTATATATATGTATTGTGTGTGTATTTGTGTATATATATATATATATTTTTTTTCTTTTCTTTATCCATCCATCAATGAGCACTTGGGTTGTTTTATGCCTAGGCTATTGTAAATAAATCTGCAACATACATAGGGGTGGTGTGTATCTTTTCAAACTATTATTTTTGCATTCTTCATATGAATACCCAAAAGTAGAATAGCTGGAAAGTATGGTATTTTTTTCTTAACTTTTTGAGGTATCTCCATACTGTTTTCCATAGTGGATACATCAAATTACATTCCAATCATCAGTGCACAAGTGTTCACTTTTCTCTATATCTTTTCCAACATTTGTTTCCTGCCTTTGATACTAGCCATTCTGATGGGTGTGAGATGATATATTGGGGTTTTGATGTGCACTTCCCTAATAATTAGTGATGTTGAACTTCTTTTCATGTGCCTGTTGGCTATCTGTATGTCTTCTTTGGAAAAATGTCTGTTCAGATCCTCTGCCCATTTTTAAAAAAATCAAGTTGTTTATTTTGTTGTTGCTGAGTTATATGATTTCTTTATATATTTTACATATTAACCCCATATCATATATTTGAAAATGACTTGTCCCATTTGGTAGGTTGTCCTTTCATTTTGCTGATGGTTTCCTTTACTGTACAGAAGCTTTTTAGTTTGATGTAGTCCCATTTGTTTATTATTTTTTTATTTTACTTTACAATACTGTATTGGTTTTGCTTTTGTTTTCCTTGCCTGAGGAGAAAGATATTGCTAAGACCAACGTCAAAGAATACTGCCTATGTTTTCTTCTAGGGGTTTTATAGTTTCAGGTCTTATACTCCAGGATTTGATCCATTTTAAGTTGAATTTTGTGTCTGCGATGGGATAGTGGTCTAGTTTTTTTTTTTTTTTCCACATGTGGATTGTCCAGTTTTCCTAATGCCATTTATTGAGGAGACTACCTTTCTCCATAGTATGTTTTTTGCTCTTTTATCATAAATTAATTGTCCATATGTGCATGAGGTTATTTTTGTGCCCTCAATTCTGTTTCATTGTTCTATGTATCTTTTTTCTGCCAATGCTGTGATGTTTCTGATACTGTAGCTTTGTGGTATGCTTTGAAATCAGGGAGGGAAATACCTTCACTTTGTTCTTTTTCCTCAGAATTTATTTTGCTATTTAAGTGAAAAGTGAAAGTGTTAGTCGCTCATTTGTATCTGACTCTTTGTGACCCCTTGGGCTGCAGCCAACCGGACTCTTGTCTCCATAGAATTCTACAGGCAAGAATACTGGTGTGGGTAGCCATAGCCTTCTCTGGGAATCTTCCCAACCCAGGGATTGAGCCTGGGTCTCCTGTATTGTAGGCAGATTCTTTACCATCTGAGCCACCAGAGAAGCCCAGGATGCACATAGATTTTAGGATGTTTTGTTCTATTTCTGATGAACAAATGTCATCAGGATTTTGATAGGGATTGAATTGAATCAGTAGATTGATTTGGTAATATGAACATTTTAGTAGTGTTAATTCTAATCCACAGCCATGGAATGTCTTTCCATTTCTTTGTGTTTTGTTAAGTTTCTTTCAACAGTGTCATAGATTTTAGCAAACTGGTCATTCACTTCCTTAGTTAAATTTATCCCTAGGTATTGTTTCTGTTGTGATTGTAAAGAAGATTATTTTCTTTTTAATTTCTCTTTCTGCTTGTCTGTTGTTAAGGTGTAGAAACTCAAAAGATTTTGCATATGAATTTTGTACCCTGCAACTTTATTAATTTACTATTTCTAATAGGTTTTTTTGGTGGAGGCATTAGGGTTTTCTATATATAAAATCATGTCATCCACAAATAGTTACAGTTTTAGTTCTTATTTTCCAATTTGGATCCATTTTATTTCTTTTTCTTTTATAGTTGTTCTGACTAGGACTTCTCATGTTGAATAAGACTGGCAAGAGTGGGCATCCTTGTCTTGTTCCTAATCTTAGGGGTATAGCTTTCAGTTTTTCTTTGTTGGATATGATGTTAGCTGTGGGCTTGTCATATATGACTTTTATAATGTTGAGGTACATTTACTCTATGCCCATTTTATTGAGAGTTTTTATCATAAGTGACTGTTGAATATTGTAAAATGCCTTTTGTGCACCTATTGAGATGATTATACAATTTTTATTCTTAATTTTGTTGATGTGGTGTATCTCATTGGTTGATTTGTGAATGTTGAACCATACTTGCATTCCTGGAATAAATCCCAATTGGTCACATTTTATCCTTTTAATGTATTGTTGTGTATGTTTTGTTAATATTTTTGCTGACAACTTTTGTGTCTATGTTCATTAGAGATACTGACCTATACAATTTTTTTTTTTTTTTTTTTGCTTTACTCTTGTTTGGTCTTGGTATTAGGTAATATTGAGCTCATAAAATGTGTTAGCAAGCATTCCCTCCTCTTCAATTTGACAAGGGTGAACATTAACTCAACTTTTAATGTTGGGTAAAATTCACCTGTGAAGGGATCTGATTCTCGATTTTTTTTTTCCCTTGGGGTGAGTTTTTTGATTACTGCTTCAGTCTCTTTACTAGTGATCGGTCTATTCATATTTTCCATTTATTCATTATTCACTCTTGGACAGCTGTATAATTCTAAAAATTTATCTGCTTTTAGGTTATCTAATTTGTTGCTGTATAGCTGTTCACAGCATTGTCTTATAATGATTTTTATTTCTGTGGTATCCATTGTAATTTCTTCTCTTTTATTTTTTATTTTATTTAGCTGAGCCTTCTATATTTTTTCCTCTTAATGAGTTAAGCTAAATGTTGTTTATCTTTTCAAAAAACCTGCTCCTAGTTTCATTCATATTTTTCTATTATCTGTTTTATCTCTATTTCCTCTATTTCTGCTCTGGTCTTTATTATTTCCTCCCTTCCATTAACTCTGAGCTTTGTTTGTTGTTCATTTTATAGTTCTTTTAGGTTTATGGTTATGTTGTTTATTGAGATTTTTCTTGTATCCTGATGTAGGCCTGAATTGCTACAAACTTCCCTCCTCATACTGCTTTTGCTGCCTCCCATAAATACTAGTATGTCAGGTTTTCATTTTCATTTGTCTTCAGGTATGTTTTAATTTTGGAGCTTCTCAGGTGGTGCTAGTGGTAAAGAACCCACCTGCCAATGTAAGAGACATAAGAAACATGGATTCATTCCCTGAGTTGGGAAGATCCTCTGAAGGAGAGCCTGGCAACCTACTCCAGTATTCTTGCCTGGAGAATCCCATGGACTGGCAGGCTACAGTCCACAGGGTCACCAAGAATCAGACACGACTGAAGCAACTTAGCACACACACACACGTTTTTATTTCATCTTTAATTTCTTCATTGACCCGAGTTGTTTAGTAGCATATTTTTTAGTCTCTAAGTAGTTCTAATTTTTTCCAGCTTATTTCCTGTAGCTGATTTCTTTTGTATATGCCACTGTGATCAGAAAAAAAGACTTGATGTGATTTCAGCCTTCTGAAATTTATTGAGACTTTTTGTGTATGTGTCCTAGCATAGGATCTATCACTAAGAATGTTCCATGTCCACTTGATAAGAATGTATATTCTGCTGTATTTTTAAGAAGTAGTCAGTACCAACCTATCAAATCTATGTGCTCTAATGTTTTCTTTAAGGCTGCTGTTTCCTTGAAGACTTTCTGCCTGGATAATTTGTCCATTGATGTAACAGGGTGTTAACATGTGCTACACTTACTGTGTTGCTTTTAATGTACCCCTTTAATTCTGTTAATAATTCCTTTATATATATTTGTCACTCTTTAACATGGTTCATGTATATTAATAATTTTTATATCTTCTTGAAGAATTGTACCCTTTATCATTTATAATGTCCATCTTTGTCTCTTGTTAATTTTTTTGGCATAGTCTGTCTGTCTGATATGGTATGCCAACATCTACTTTTTTTTTTTTTGACTGCCATTTGCTTCACTTTGAGTCTATGTTTGTCTTTAGAGCTGAGATAAGTCTCCAAGAAGCAGTATATAGTTGAGAATTGTTTTTTCCTTTATTTATCCAGCCACTCTGTATCTTTTGATTGCTAAATTCAACCAGTTTTTATTTAGAATGATTATTGCTATCGAGAACTCAGTACTGCCATGTAAACTTTTGTTTCTGGTTGATCTATGTCTCTATTGTTTCTTTTTCCTTGTGTTTCTATCTGCTATTTTAATTTAGTGGCTTTCTATGATGTCTTTCTCAGTTACCTCTTTCTTGTTTCGTGCTGTACTTTAGATTTGTGTATGGCAGTTACCATAAAGTTTATACAAAGAATCTCTTAAAGTAGTTTTTACCTTTTGAAAACATCTTTCCTTAGTTTTTCTAAACCACAAAGATTATACAAAGTATCTCTTAAAGTAGGTTTTTTCTTCTGATAATATCTTATCTTAATTTTTCTAAACAGTTTGCATCCTTTTTCTCTTTCCTTTATATATTTCTGTTGTCTCAAATTATCCCTTTTTATGTTGTCAGTTTGTTACTAAGTGGAAGTAACTATAGTTACTTTTGCTTCTTTTTTGATTTGAATTTTATAATTAAGTTTTAAACAACCTATTCTAATATACATTTGTCATTTTCTGATTCTGTTTATTACCTTATTCAACATTTTCTGTACCTTTGACTTTTTCTGTCTGGTAGAAGAGCTCCTTTTAAACATTTCTTGTAAGGCAGTCCTAGTGCTGATGAATTTCCTCAGCTTTGTTATTTGGGGAAAACCTTCAAACCTTCATCTTTCATATGTAATATCTTTGCCGAATAAAGTATTCTTGGGTTACAGTTTTTAATCTTTCAGTATTTTTAGGATGTCATTCCATTCCCTCCTGGCTGGCAGAGAAATCTGATAGAATAATGGAGGTTCTTTTGTAGGAACAGTTCAGTTCAGTTCAGTTGCCCAGTTGTGTCCGACTCTTTGTGACCCCATGAATCGCAGCACGCCAGGCCTCCCTGTCCATCACCAACTCCCGGAGTTCACTCAGACTCACATCCATCGAGTCAGTGATGCCATCCAGCCATCTCATCCTCTGTTGTCCCTTTCTCCTCCTGCCCCCAATCCCTCCCAGCATCAGGGTCTTTTCCAATGAGTCAACATGAGGTGGCAAAAGTACTGGAGTTTCAGCTTTAGCATCATTCCTTCCAAAGAAATCCCTGGGCTGATCTCCTTCAGATGGACTGGTTGGATCTCCTTGCAGTCCAAGGGACTCTCAAGAGTCTTCTCCAACACCACAGTTCAAAAGCATCAATTCTTTGCCACTCAGCCTTCTTCACAGTCCAAATCTCACATCCATACATTACCACTGGAAAAACCATACCCTTGACTAGATGGACCTTAGTCGGCAAAGTAATGTCTCTGCTTTTGAATATGCTATCTAGATTGGTCATAAATTTTCTTCCAAGGAGTAAGCGTCTTTTAATTTCATGGCTTCAGTCACCATCTGCAGTGATTTTGGAGCCCCAAAAAATAAAGTCTGACACTGTTTCCACTGTTTCCCCATCTATTTCCCATGAAGTGATGGGACTAGATGCCATGATCTTTGTTTTCTAAATGTTGAGCTTTAAGCCAACTTTTTCACTCTCCTCTTTCACTTTCATCAAGAGATCTTTTAGTTCCTCTTGACTTTCCGCCATAAGGGTGGTGTCATCTGCATATCTGAGGTTATTGATATTTCTCCTGGCAATCTTGATTCCAGTTTGTGCTTCTTCCAGTACAGCATTTCTCATGAGGTACTCTGCATAAAAGTTAAATAAGCAGGGTGACAATATACAGCCTTGACGTACTCCTTTTCCTATTCGGAACCAGTCTGTTGTGCCATGTCCAGTTCTAACTGTTGCTTCCTGACCTGCATACAAATTTCTCAAGAGGCAGGTCAGGTGATCTGGTATTCCCATCTCTCTCAGAATTTTCCACACAGTCAAAGGCTTTAGCATAGTCAATAAAGCAGACATAGATGTTTTTCTGGAACTCTCTTGCTTTTTCAATGATCCAGAGGATGTTGGCAATTTGATCTCTGGTTCCTCTGCTTTTTCTAAAACCAGCTTGAACATCAGGAAGTTCATGGTTCACGTATTGCTGAAGCCTGGCTTGGAAAATTTTGATCATTACTTTACTAGCATGTGAAATGAGTGCAATTGTGTGGTAGTCTGAGCATTCTTTGGCATTGCCTTTCCATCTATTTTTCCTCTGGCTGCCTTTGAAATTTTTTCTTTGTCATTAATTTTTGACAGTTTTAATATAATATTTCTTGGATAAGGTCTTTATTAATTAATGTAATTAGCTAATTAGCTATTCTCTTGGTTTCATGGACATGCATATCTAGTATTATATATTTTGGATATTAACTCATTACCATTCATATCATTTGAAATGTTTTCTCCTATTCAGTGAGTTGTCTTTTTGTTTTGTCAATTGATCCCTTTGCTGTGCAAAGGCTTTTAAGTTTTATTAGGCCCTATTTGCATATTTTGTTTTTATTTCCTTTGCTTCAAGAGACAATTCAAAAAAAAATACTGCTATTATTTATTTCAAAAAGTATTCTTCCTGTGTTTTCTTCTAAGAGTTTTTTTGGTTTGTAGACTTACATGAGGTCTTTAATCGATCTAGAGTATATTTTTCTATACGGTGTTAAAGAATATTCTAATTTCATTGTTTTACATATAGCAATCCAGTTTTACCAGCATCATTTATGGAAGAGACTATCTTTTCTATGTTGTATATTCCTGCTTCCTTTGTGATAGGTTAATTGACCATAGTTGCATGGCTTCATTATTGGACTTCTATTCTGTTCTGTTGACCTGTGTATCTGTCTTTGTGCCAGTACCATACTGTTTTGATTTGCATTGTATTCAGTAGTATAATTTGGTGTCAGGCAACATGATCCTTCCTGCTCTGTTCTTCTTTGCAA
This sequence comes from Capra hircus, assembly GCF_001704415.2. Classification (NCBI taxonomy): domain Eukaryota; kingdom Metazoa; phylum Chordata; class Mammalia; order Artiodactyla; family Bovidae; genus Capra; species Capra hircus. The sequence goes on along the minus strand of NW_017189516.1, from coordinate 30,021,467 downwards.
AGATTGTTTTACCTATTTTTGGTTTCTCTTTTTTCCATAGAACCTTTAAAATGTTTGTTCTAGTTCTATTAAAAATTCTCCTTTTGTGACAGGGATTGCATTGACTCTGTAGATTTCTTTGGGATGTATGGTTATTTCAATAATAATAACTTTTCCAATCTGTATACTGAGTTATATAGCCTATATACCAACTTTGATGAAAGTTTTTAACATGAATCAAAACTGAATCTTGCCAAAAGCTTTTTCTACATCTGTGATGTTGATCACCTGGTTTTTATTCTTTTTGTTAATGTGATATATCACATTGATTGATTTGCAGACATCAAAAAATCTTTCCATCCCCAAGATAATCCCATTTGATCATGTGTGTGATTTTTTAAATCTATTGTTGGATAAGCTTTTCTAATATTTTGTTGAGGATTCTGGCATCTATGTTCATCGATGATATTGGCTTATTTTGTGTTGTCTTGTCTGCTTTTTTTGTATCAGGATGATGCTGGCCTTATAGACTGAGGCCAGAAGCATTCCTTTCTCAGCAGTGTTTTGGAATAATTTAAAAAGATATGTTAACTCTTTTCTAAATGTTTGCTAGAATTCACCCATTAGGCTGTATAGTTCTTTGGTTTCAGTTTCCAGTTTTATAGTTTATATTTCAGTTCCAGGTTATAGTTTCCAGTTTTATTGAGAGTATTTTTATTATTAATTCGATTACATTACTGATAATTGGTCTGTTCATACTATTTCTTCCTGGTTCAGTATTAGGAGATAGTACATGTCTAGGAATTTTTCCTTTTCTTCTAAGTTGTCCTTTTTATTAGTGTGTAATTGTTCATGGTAGACTGTTAAGATCCTTTGTATTTGTCTGATGTCAGTTGCAAATTCTTTTTTCTCATTTCTGATTTTATTTATTTTGGCCCTTTCTCTTTTTTTCATGATGAATCTGGCTAAAGATTTATGAGTTTTATTTATCTTTTCAAGCACCATCTCTTATTTGATTTTTCTTTTAGTCTCTCTGCCCTGATATTTATGATTTCTTTCCTTCTACCAACTTTGGGTTTTGTTTGCACGTTTTTTATAGTTCCTTTAGGTGTAAAGTTAGATTATTTGAATGTATTATTGTTTGCTGAGGTCAGCTTGAGAGTCCCTTAGACTGCAAGGAGATCCAACCAGTCCATTCTGAAGGAGATCAACCCTGGGATTTCTTTGGAAGGAATGATGCTAAATTGAAGCTCCAGTACTTTGGCCACCTCATGCAAAGAGTTGACTCATTGGAAAAGACTCTGATGCTGGGAGGGATTGGGGGCAGGAGCAGAAGGGGACGACAGAGGATGAGATGGCTGGATGGCATCACGGAGTCGATGGACGTGAGTCTGAGTGAACTCCGGGAGATGGTGATGGACAGGGAGGTCTGGTGTGCTGCAATTCATGGGGTCGCAAAGAGTCGGACACGACTGAGCGACTGAACTGAACTGAACTGAACTGAGGTCAGCTTGTTTCACTACAAATGTCCCTGTTAGAACTGCTGTTGCTGTGTCTCATTGATTATGGACCATTGTGTTTTTGTTTTTATTTGTCTCCTGGTATTTTTTTAATTCCTCTTTGAGTTCTTCAGTGATGCATTGGTTGTTTAGTAACATATGTTTAGCCTCCATGTGTTCTTTTTTCAGGTATTTTTCAGTTGCTAGTCTCACAACTTTGTGCTTGGAAAAGATGCTTGATAAGTTTTCAAATTGTGTCAATTTACTGATGCTTCAATTGTGGCCTAGTATGAGATCTACCCTTAGAATGTTCCATGTGACATTAAAAAATGTGTATTGTGTTGCTTTGGCTTGGACCATTTTATATAACATATATATAGCAAGTCCATTTGGTCTAATGTGTCATTTAAGGCCAGAGTTTTCTAGTTGCTTTTCTTCTTGAATGACCTTTTCATTGATATTAGTGAGGTATTATCAGTTCAGTTCAGTAACTCAATCGTGTCCAACTCCTTGAGACCCCATGGACTGCAGCACACCAGGCTTCCCTGTCCATCACCAAACCTGGAGCTTACTCAAACTCATGTCCATCGGGTTGGTGATGCCATTCAACCATCTCATCCTCTGTTGTGTCCTTCTACTCCCACCTTCAATCTTTTCCAACATCAAGGTCTTTTCCAGTGAGTCATTTCTTCACACCAGGTGGCCAAAGTATCGGAATTTTAGCTTCAGCACCAGTCCTTCCAATGAATATTCAGCACTGATTTCCTTTAGAATTGACTGGTTTGATCTCCTTGCAGGCCAAGGGCCTCTCAAGAGTCTTCTCCAACACCACAGTTCAAAAGCATCAATTCTTTGGCACTCAGCTTTCTTCACAGTCCAACTCTCACATCCATACATGATGAGTAGAAAAACCATAGTTTCGACCAGTTGAAAATTTGTTGGCAATGTAATGTCTCTACTTTTTAATTTGCTGTCTAGGTTGGTCATAGGTTTTCTTCCAAGGGGCAAGCGTATTTTATGTTCATGGCTGCAGTCACCATCTGCAGTGATTTTAGTGCCCCCCCAAAAAAAAAGAGTCTCTCACTCTTTCCTTTGTTTCTTCATCATGCCATGATCTTAGTTTTCTAAATGTTGAAATTTAAGCCAACTTTTTCACTCTCCTCTTTCCCTTTCATCAAGAGGCTCTTTATTTCTTCAATTTGTGCCATAAGGGTAGTGTCATTTGCATATCTGAAGTTATTGATCATTCTCCTGGCCATCTTAATTCCAGCTTGTGCTTTATCCATCCTGGAATTTTGCATGATGTACTCTGCATATAAGTTAAATAAGCAGGGTGACAGTCTTTACTTTATTTCATTCTTTTTTTTTTCCTTTTTCTATTCAGGAAAACTAATTTTCACTACTCTTTCATCCAGCTCACTGATCTGTTCCTCTCTATCTTTTAGTCCTCTATTGATTTCTTCTATTGTACTTTCTTTTCAGTTACTGTATTTCTTATTTCCAGTTGTTATTTATATATTCATACTCTTTGTTAAAATTTCTGACTTCCTACTTTGTGGATCCATTCTTCTCCTGGGTACTTTGATCATCTTTTAGATCACTATCCTGAACTCTTTGTCAGGTAAATTGCCTATTTCCACTTTGCTATGTTCTTTTAGTGTTTAATTTTGTTCCTTTGTTTGGAACATGTTCCTCTGTTACCTCGTTTTTCCTAAGTTGCTGGTTTTATTTCAATGTACCTAGCATGTTGATTATGTTCCAAGCCTTAAAGAAGTGGCCTTAAGTAAGTCTGAGGTACCCCACGTCCAAGGTAAGAGAAACCCAAGTAAGATGGTAGGTGTTGTAAGAGCCATCAGGAGGCAGACACACAAACCATAATCACAGAAAACTAGTCAGTCTAATCACATAGACCACAGCCTTGTCTGACTCAGTGAAATTAAGCCATGCCATATGGGGCCACCCAAAATGGGCGGGTCATGGTGGAGAGGTCTGACAGAATGTGGTCCACTGGAGAAGGGAATGGCAAACCACTCAGTATTCTTGCCTTGAGAACCCCATGAACAGTATGAAAAGTCAAAATGATAGGATACTTAAAGAGGAACTCCCCAGGTTGGTAGATGCTGAATATGCTACTGGAGATTAGTGGAGAAATAACTCTAGAAAGAATGAAGGGATGGAGCCAAAGCAAAAACAATACCCAGCTGTGTATGTGACTGGTGATAGAAGCAAGGTTCGATGCTGTAAAGAGCACTATTGCACAGGAACCTGGAATGATAGGTCCATGAATCAAGGCAAATTGGAAGTAGTCAAACAAGAGATGGCAAGAGTGAATGTCAACATTCTAGGAATCAGCAAACTAAAATGGACTGGAATGGGTGAATTTAACTCAGATGACCATTATATCTACTACTGCAGGCAGGAATCCCTTAGAAGAAATGGACTAGCCATCATGGTCAACAAAAGAGTCCAAAATGCAGTACTTGGATGCAATCTCAAAAATGACAGAATGATCTCTGTTAATTTCCAAGGCAAACCATTCAAAATCACAGAATCCAAGTCTATGCCCCAACCAGAAATGCTGAAGAAGCTGAAGTTGAACAGTTCTATGAAGACATACAAGACCTTTTAGAACTAACACCCCAAAAAGATGTCCTTTTCATTATAGGGGACTGGAATGCAAAAGTAGGAAGTCAAGAAACACTTAGGGTAACAGGCAAATTTGCCCTTGGAATATGGAATGAAGCAGGGCAAAGGCTAATAGAGTTTTGCCAAGAGAAGGCACTGCTCATAGCAAACACCCTCTTCCAACAACGCAAGAGAAGACTCTACACATGGACATCACCAGATGGTCAACACTGAAATTAGATTGATTTTATTCTTTGCAGCCAGAGATGGAGAAGCTCTATACGGTCACCAAAAACAAGACTGGGAGCTGACTGTGGCTCAGGTCATGAAGTCCTTATTGCCAACTTCAGACTTAAATTGAAGAAAGTAGGGAAAACCACTAGACCATTCAGGTGTGACCTAAATCAAATCCCTTATGATTATACAGTGGAAGTAAGAAATAGATTTAAGGGACTAGATCTGATAGATAGAGTGCCTGAACTATGGAAGGAAGTTCGTGACATTGTACAGGAGACAGGGATCAAGACCATCCCCATGGAAAAGAAATGCAAAAAAGCAAAATGTCTGTCTGGGGAAGCCTTACAGAAATATCTGTGAAAAGAAGAAAAGTTAATAGCAAAGAAGAAAATGAAAGATATTAGCATCTGAATGCAGATTTCCAAAAAATAGCAAGAAGAGATAAGAAAGCCTTCCTCAGTGATCAGTGCAAAGAAATAGAGGAAAACAACAGAATGGGAAAGACCAGAGATCTCTTCAAGAAAATGAGAGATACCAAGGGAACATTTCATGCAAAGATGGGCTCGATAAAGGACAGAAATGGTGTGGACCTAACAGAAGCAGAAGATATTAAGAAGAGGTGGCAAGAATACACAGAAGAACTGTACAAAGAAGATCTTCACACCAAGATAATCACAATGGTGTGACCACTCACCTAGAACCAGACATCCTGGAATGTGAAGTCCAGTGGGCCTTAGAAAACATCACTAGCAACAAAGCTAGTGGAGGTGATGGAATTCCAGTAGAGCTATTTGAAATCCTGAAAGATGATGCTATGAAATTGTTGCATTCAATATGCCAGCAAATTTGGAAAACTCAGCAGTGGCCACAGGACTGGAAAAGGTCAGTTTTCATTCCAATCCCAAAGAAAGGCAACATCAAACAATGCTTAAACTAACACACAATTGCACTCATCTCACACGCTAGTAAAGTAATGCTCAAAATTCTCCAAGCCAGGCTTCAGCAATACTTGCATTGTGAACTTCCAGATGTTCAAGCTGGTTTTAGAAAAGGCAGAGGAACCAGAGATCAAATTGCCAATATCCGCTGGATCATTGTAAAAGCAAGAGGGTTCCAGAAAAACATCTATTTCTGCTTTATTGACTATGCTAAAGCCTTTGACTGTGTGGAAAATTCTGAGAGAGATGGGAATACCAGATCACCTGACCTGCCTCTTGAGAAATCTGTATGCAGGTCAGGAAGCAACAGTTAGAACTGGACATGGAACAACAGACTGGTTCCGAATAGGAAAAGGAGTACGTCAAGGCTGTATATTGTCACCCTGCTTATTTAACTTCTATGCAGAGTACCTCATGAGAAATGCTGTACTGAAAGAAGCACAAACTGGAATCAAGATTGCCAGGAGAAATATCAATAACCTCAGATATGCAGATGACACCACCCTTATGGCGGAAAGTCAAGAGGAACTAAAAAACCTCTTGATGAAAATGAAAGAGGAGAGTGAAAAAGTTGGCTAAAGCTCAACATTCAGAAAACGAAGCTCATGGCATCTGGTCCCATCACTTCATGGGAAATAGATGGGGAAAGAGTGGAAACAATGTCAGACTTTATTTTTGGGGGCTCCAAAATCACTGAAGATGGTGATTGCAGCCATGAACTGTAAAGATGGTTACTCCTTGGAAGGAAAGTTTTGGCCAACCTAGATAGCATATTCAAAAGCAGAGACATTACTTTGCCAACAATGGTCCATCTCGTCAAGGGTATGGTTTTTCCAGTGGTCATGTATGGATGTGAGATTTGGACTGTGAAGAAGCGCTGAAGAATCGATGCTTTTGAACTGCGGTGTTGGAGAAGACTCTTGAGAGTCCCTTGGACTGCAAGGAGATCCAACCGGTCCATTCTAATGGAGATCAGTCCTGGGTGTTCTTTGGAAGGACTGATGCTAAAGCTGAAACTCCAGTACTTTGGCCACGTGGAGTTGACTCGTTGGGAAAAACTCTGATGCTGGGAGGGGTTGGGGGTAGGAGAAGAAGGGAATGACAGGATGAGATGGCTGCATGGCATAGAGTTTGGGTGATCTCCGCGAGTTGGTAATGGATAAGGAGGCCTGGTGTGCTGCAGTTCATGGGATCGCAAAGAGTCGGACATGACTGAGTGACTGAACTGACTAAGTAAGTCTGAAATAGAAAAACAAATATAGTATATTAACACATATATATATAGAATCTAGGAAAGTGGTACTGATGAACCTATCCGTACGTTCAGCAATAGAGATGAACCTATCTGTATGGCAGCAATAGAGACACAGACATAGTGAACAGACTTGTGGACACAGTGGGGAAAGGGGAGAGTGAGATGATTTGAGAAATTAGCATTGAAACTCATGTATATTACCATATGTAAAATAAGTAATTGCTGGGAATTTACTGTATGACACAGGGAGCACAACACAGTGCCCTGTGACAATCTAGGCAGATGGGATGGAGTGGGAGATGGAAGGAGGTTCAAGAGGGTGGGGGACGTGTACACCTGTGTGATTCATGTGTATTATGGCAGAAACCAAGACAACATCATAAAGCAATTATCCCCCAATTAAAAATGAATAGATTTTTAAGATAACACTTAAATTGATAATAAAAAAAAAGAAGTGGTCCTTTTAAGGAAATGTCCTAATGCATCCTAGCAGCAAACTCCTTGCTCATAAACTAAGGTATATGCTCTAATGCTTCCTGCTATGTTAGGCTTTGTGGGTCTTTCTTTTGTGTTATGCTGGTTATACAGGCAGTCTGATAAATTTGGTTGCCCCTCAGTCTGGTTGGTTGCTACATTTTACCTTATAATGAGGTTGCTAGCTGCTGGTTGATGGAACTTGGTCACAAGATTGACTGTGGAAACCTGGGGTGCTCTGGTGCAAGTGCTTAGTCACTGGTGGATAGAGTCAAGTTCAACAGAACCCAGGGCTTTTGTCTGCCTGCTAGTGAGTCAAGCCGGGTCCTGGGTCTAGTGCTGGTCCACTGGCATGCAATGTTGTGGCCTAGAGACTGCTTATAAGTCCTAGGTATCCCAGAGCTGGTGTTGGATCACTGGTGCTTGGTGGCCTGTTCATGACACAGTTCACTGTATATTCTGAAGTATCCTAAAGTTTCTATTGATATGCTGGTTGGTGTGGCCAAGGCCCAGCTGATTCTAGTGCAGAATCTAGCCTGTTAGTGGGTAGGCTGTGTCGACCAGATGCATAGCTGCTATTTTCTCTTGTCTAGTTTCTGTCTACTGGGGGGGTTATGCTGATCCCCAGGCTAGAGCAGGTTCACTGCTGTTGCATTTTCAGGACCCAACTCATCATAAGATGGGGTCTGGCTTGCTGGTGGGCAAATTGTGTGCACAAATTGCAGGACTGGTTTTCTTGTGTCTAGTGTCTGCCCCCAGCAGGTACAACTGATTCAGACATTACAGTAGACTCCATGGAAGGCCTTGTCCTTCAGAGAATTCTGGAAGATTTTGGGATTCTGGGTTAGTTTCTGCCAACTGGTGAGTGGAGCTGAGTCCTAGGCCCTCTGCTAGGAATGGCCATTTCTAGAGACACTTGGGGACTCAAAAGGGTCTTAAGGTTACTTGTTTGCTGGTGGGTGGGGCTGTGTCCTTAGATAGTTAGTTGCTTGTTTCGAGGTATTCCAGTACTGCAACCTATAGTCCCTTGGGCCGGAATGGGGCTGGACCCTGGGGCTCATAAGATACAGGGAAAATATAGCATTGGCACCTGCCAGCACTAGTGTCCACATAGTAAAACAAACTGCCAACAATGGCAGCTTCCAGTGCCTGTTTCCCTCAGGTGAGCTAAAGTTTGCTCAGTGTATGGTACACTCTTTAAGTCTCTGTTTACCAGCCCTCTGACACTCCTGAGAGTAAGCCCCGCTGACTGTTAAAGTCAATTGCTCTGGGCCCTTGTCTTACCGATACAGGACCCCATGCTTGAGAGCCCAATGTCAGGCTCAGACATCTCACTAATTTAAGAGAGCCTCTACAATTGTTAATTATTTTGTTTGTGGGCCACCAACACAGGGATATTTGAGTATACTGAGACTTGCCTGTACTGAGAACAGTTACTTCTACCAATATTGTTTTGATTCCTTCTTTATATCTTTCATTGTAGAAATGTTTCTGGTAGGTACCAGATTTTTTCATCACTGATTTTTTTTTTCTATAAATAGTTGTGATTTTGGCATTGCTGTGAAAGGAGATTAGCTTCGGGACTTTCTACTCTGCCATCACTGCCAATCTTAACTATTCCATGGCTTTTAAGTTTGATTTGTGGTGAGCTATCATTTTCTTTTTGTGATACAGTGTTACTTTGTTTTTTCTTGGGATATGATGAGTTGTTTATCTACTAGTACATGTGAAGTCAGAAAAGACTTTCTTCTTTAGGTAAAACTTCTATTTTTTTTTTTTTTTACTTTCTATTGGAATATAGCTGATTTACAGTATTCCATTAGTTTTGAGTATAGAACAATCTGATTTAGTTATATATATTCATATACTATTTCTCAGATTCTTTTCCACATAGATTATTACAGATTATTGACTATGTGCTATATAGTAGGTCCTCGTTGATTTTCTATAGTAGTGTATATATGTTAATCCCAGCTTCCTTATTTATCACTCCCCCACATTTGGTAACCATGAGTTTGTTTACTAAGTCTGTGAGTCTCTTTCTGTTTTATAAGTAAATTAATTTCTATCATTTGGATTATACAAATAAATGATATCATATAATATTTGTCTTTGTCTGACATACATCAGTAGGATAATTTCTAAGTACATGCATGTTGCTGTAAATGACATTATTTCAATATTTTAAATAACAGAGTAATATTCCATTATATATATATACCACATCTTCTTTATCCAACCATCTGTCAGTGGACATTTAGGTTGCTTCCATGTTTTTGCTAAGTGCTATAGTGAACATTGGGATGCGTGTATCTTTTTGAATTATGCTTTTCTCCAAATATATGCAGAGGCGAGGGATACTGGATAATATAATAGATCTATTTTTATTTTTATTTTTTTATTTTTTATTTATTTTTATTTTTACTTTATTTTACTTTACAATACTGTATTGGTTTTGCCATACATTGACATGAATCCACCACGGATGTACATATATTTTATTGAGGTATAGTTGACATATGTTTCAAGTACATGGACAGGTGATTCAGTTATACATATACACACATTATTTTTGAAATTATTTTTCATTATAGGTTATTACAAGTTATTGACTATAGTTCCCTATGTTATCCAGTAAACCTTCATTGCTTGTTGCATATATATATCTTTAACTAGAAATGTAACATTTATTCATACTAAGACAAAAGAATGGAATCAAAATTTCATAGATTTTTAGTAGACAAAAATGTCTGTTTTCTAAAATATATATTATACATATTAGTTATACATATGTATACAAAAGCTTTTCTACTATGCTTGATAAAGGCTTGAGAAAGAACATCAAAAGAAAAAGAAGAGATGGAGAAATTGGAAAAATAAGCTAAATGAAATGGGGGAACTAAATATGAAATAGAAAAAGTGAAACTAGGTAAAAGTAAAAGATCATCAAATAGACCCGTTACTTTTGTTTTTTTATTTTTAATTTATGTATTTATTTCAGTTGGAGGCTAATTAAAACATTATAGTGGTTTTTGCCATACATTGACAAAAATCAGCCATTCGTTTACATGTGTTCCCGATCCTCAACCTCCCCATCCCATTCCTCAGGGTCATCCCAGTCTACCAGCCCTGAGCACCCTGTCTCATGCATTGAACCTGGACTGGAGATCTACTTCACATATGCTAATATACAAGTTTCAATGCTGTTCTCCTAGATAATCCCATGCTTGCCTTCTCCCACAGAGTCCAAAAGTCTGTTCTTTACATCTGTGACTCTTTTGCTGTCTTGCATACAAGAGTACATGTGTCTCTTTCAATTCTGGTTTCCTCAGTGTGTATGCCCAGAAGTGGGATTGCTTGGTTGTATGGCAGTGTATTTCCAGTGTTTTAAGAAATCTCCACACTGTTCTCCATAGTGGCTGTACGAGTTTGCATTCCCATCAACAGTGTACTAGGGTTCCCTTTCCTCCACACCCTCTCCAGCATTTATTGTTTGTAGACTTTATGATAGCAGCCATTCTGACTGGTGCGAGATGGTAACTCATTGTGGTTTTTAAAAATTAATTTGTTTATTTTAACTGGAGGCTATTTACTTTACAGTATTGTAGTGGGTTTTGCCATACATTGACATAAATCAGCCATGGGTATACACTTGTTCCCCATCCTAAACCTGCTCCCAACTCCCTCCCCTTCCCATCCCTCAGGATCATCCCAGTGCACCAGCCTTGAGCACCCTGTCTCATGAATCAAACCTGAACTCGTGATTTGTTTCACATGTGATAATATACATGTTTCAATGCTATTCTCAAATCATCCCACCCTTGCCTTCTCCCACAGAGTCCAAAGTCTGTTCTTTACATCTGTGTCTCTCTTGCTGTCTCGCATATAGGGTCATCGTCACCATCTTTCTAAATTCTATATATATGTGTTAATATACTATATTTGTATTTTTCTTTCTGACTTACTTCACTCTGTATAATATGCTCCAGTTTCATCCACCTCATTAGAACTGATTCAAATGCATTTTTTTAAATACCTGAGTAATATTCCATGGTGCATATGTACCACAGCTTTCATATCCATTCATCTGCCATTAGGCATCTATGTTGCTTCCATGTCCATGCTGTTTTAAACAGTGCTGCAATGAACATTGTGATACACATGTCTCTTTCAATTGTGGTTTCCTCAGAGTGCATGCCCAGCAGTGGGATTTCTGGGTCATATGTCAATTCTATTTCCAGTATTGTAAGGAATCTCCACATGGTTCTCCATACTAGCTATACGAGTTTCCATTCCCACCAACAGTGTAAGAGGGATCCTTTTTCTCTCCACCCTCTCCAGCATTTATTGTTTATAGAGTTTTTGATAGCAGCCATTCTGGCTGGCATTAGATGGTACCTCATTGTAGTTTGGATTTGCATTTCTCTGGTAATGAGTGATGTTGAGCATCTTTTCATGTGTTTGTTAGCCATCTGTATGTCTCCTTTGGAGAAATGTCTGTTTAGTTATTTGGCCCATTTTTTTGATTGGGTTATTTATTTTTCTGGAATTGAGTGGCAGGAGCTGCTTGTATATTTTTGAGATTAATTCTTTGCCAGCTGCTTCATTTGCTAATATTTTCTCCCATTCTAAAGTCTGTCTTTCACCTTGCTTATACTTTCCTTCATTGTGAAGTGAAGTGAAGTCGCTCAGTCATGCCCAACTCTTTGCGACCCCATGGACAGTAACTTGCACCAAGCTCCTCCATCCATGGGATTTTCTAGGCAAGAGTACTAGATTGGGTTGCTGTTTCCTTTTCCAGGGAATCTTCCCAACCCAGGGATCGAACCCAGGTCTCCCGCCTTGTAGGCAGACGCTTTACCATCTGAGCCACCAGGGAGGTCCTTCATTGTACAAAAGCTTTTAAGTTTAATTAGGTCCCATTTGTTTATTTTTGCTTTTATTTCCATTAATCTGGAAGGTGGGTCATAGAGGATCCTGCTGTGATTTATGTCAGAGAGTGTTTTCCCTATGTTTTCCTCTAGGAGTTTTATAGTTTCTAGTATTACATTTACATCTTTAATCCATTTTTAGTTTACTTTTGTATATGGTGTTAGAAAGTGTTCTAGTTTCATTCTTTTACAAGTGGTTGACCAGTTTTCCCAGCACCACTTGTTAAAGAGAGTGTCTTTAATCCATTGTATATTCTTGCCTCCTTTGTTGAAGATAAGGTGTCCACAGGTGTGTGGATTTATCTCTGGGCTTTCTATTTTGTTCCATTGATCTATATTTCTGTCTTTGTGGCAGTACCATACTGTCTTGACTGTGGCTTTGTAGTAGAGCCTGAAGTCAGGCAGGTTGATTCTTCCAGTTCCATTCTTCTTTCTCAAGATTGCTTTGGCTATTCAAGGTTTTTTGTATTTCCATACAAATTGTGAAATTATTTGTTCTAGCTCTGTGAAAAATACTATTGGTAGCTTGATAGGGATTGCACTGAATCTATAGATAGCTTTGGGTAGTATACTCATTTTCACTATATTGATTCTTCGATCCATGAACATGGTATATTTCTCCATCTATTAGTGTCCTCTTTGATTTCTCTCACCAGTGTTTTATAGTTTTATACATATAGGTCTTTAGTTTCTTTAGGTAGCTATATTCCTAAGTATTTTATTATTTTCATTGCAGTGGTGAATGGAATTGTTTCCTTAATTTCTTTTTCTCCTTTCTCATTATTAGTGTATACGAGTCCAAGGGATTTCTGTGTGTTGATTTTATATCTTGCAACTTTACTATATTCATTGATTAGCTCTAATAACTTTCCAGTGGAGTCTTTAGGGTTTTCTATGTAGAGGATCATGTCATCTGCAAACAGAGAGAGTTTTACTTCTTCTTTTCCAATTTGGAGTCCTTTTATTTCTTTTTCTGCTCTGATTGCTGTGGCCAGAACTTCCAGAACTATGTTGAATAATAGTGGTAAAAGTGGGCACCCTTGTCTTATTCCTGACTTTAGGGGAAATGCTTCCAGTTTTTCACCATTGAGGATAATGTTTGCTGTGGGTTTGTCATATATAGCTTTTATTATGTTGAGGTATGTTCCTTCTATTCCTGCTTTCTGGAGAGTTTTTTTTTTTTTTTTTAATCATAAATGGATGTTGAACTTTGTCAAAGGCTTTCTCTGCATCTGTTGAGATAATCATGTACTGTAGCCTACCAGGCTCCTCTGTCCATAGGATTTTTCAGGCAAGGGTACTAGAGTGGGTTGCCATTTCCTTCTCCAGGGGATCTTCCCAACTGGCTTTTATTTTTCAATTTGTCAATGTGGTGAATCACATTGATTGATTTGCGGATATTGAAGAATCCTTGCATCCCTGGGATAAAGCCCACTTGGTCATGGTGTATGATCTTTTGAATGTGTTGTTGGATTCTGATTGCTAGAATTTTGTTAAGAATTTTTGTATCTATGTTCATCAGTGATATTGGCCTGTAGTTTTCTTTTTTGTGACATCTTTGTCAGGTTTTGGTATTAGGGTGATGGTGGCCTCATAGAATGAGTTTGGAAGTTTACCTTCCTCTGCAATTTTCTGGAAGAGTTTGAGTAGGATAGATGTTAGCTCTTCTCGAAATTTTTGGTAGAATTCAGCTGTGAAGCCGTCTGGACCTGGGCTTTCGTTTGCTGGAAGATTTCTGATTACAGTTTCAATTTCCATGCTTGTGATGGGTCTGTTAACATGTTCTATTTCTTCCTGGTTCAGTTTTGGAAAGTTGTATTTTCCTAAGAATTTGTCCATTTCTTCCATATTGTCCATTTTATTGGCATATAATTGGTGATAGTAGTCTCTTATGATCCATTGTATTTCTGTGTTGTCTGTTGTGGTCTCTCCATTTTCATTTCTAATTTAATTGATTTGATTTTTCTCCCTTTGTTTCTTGATGAGTCTGGTTAATGGTTTGTCAAGTTTATTTATACTTTCAAAGAACCAGCTTTAGGCTTTGTTGATTGTTGCTATGGTCTCTTTTGTTTCTTTTGCATTTATTTCTGCCCTAATTTTAAAGGTTTCTTTCCTTCTACTAACCCTGGGGTTCTCCATTTCTTCCTTTTCTAGTTGCTTTAGGTGTAGACTTAGGTTATTTATTTGACTTTTTTCTTGTTTCTTGAGGTATGCCTGTATTGCTATGAACTTTACCCTTAGCACTGCTTTTATAGTGTCCCACAGGTTTTGGGTTGCTGTGTTTTCATTTGCATTCGTTTCTATGCATATTTTGATTTCTTTTTTATTTCTTCTGTGATTTGTTGGTTATTCAGCAACGTGTTGTTCAGCCTCCATATGTTGGAATTTTTCATAGTTTTTCTCCTCTAATTGAGATCTTATCTTACTGCATTATGGTCAGAAAAGATGCTTGGAATGATTTTAATTTTTTTTTAAATTTATCAAGGTTAGATTTATGGTCCAGGATGTGATCTATCCTGGAGGAGGTTCCGTGAGCACTTGAGAAAAAGGTGAAATTCATTGTTTTGGGGTGAAAAGTCCTATAGATATCAATTAGGTCTAACTGGTCTATTGTATCATTTAAAGTTTGTGTTTCTTTGTTAATTTTCTGTTTAGTTGATCTGTCCATAGGTCTGAGTGGGGTATTAAAGTCTCCCACTATTATTGTGTTATTGTTAATTTCCCCTTTCATACTTGTTAGCTTTTGCCTCTCCGCAATATGTTGGGTGCATATATATTTATAATTGTTATATCTTCTTCTTGGATTGATCCTTTGATCATTATGTAGTGTCCTTCTTTGTCTCTTTTCACAGCCTTTGTTTTAAAGTCTATTTTATCTGATATGAGTATTCCTACTCCTGCTTTCTTTTGGCCTCTATTTGCTTGGAAAATCTTTTTCCATCCCTTCACTTTCAGTCTGTATGTGTCCCTTGTTTTGAGGTGGCTCTCTTGTAGACAACATATATAGGGGTCTTGTTTTTGTATCCATTCAGCCAGTTTTTGTCTTTTGGTTGGGGCATTCAACCCATTTACGTTTAAGGTAATTATTGATAAGTATGATCCCATTGCCATTTACTTTATAGTTTTGGGTTCGGGTTTATACACCCTTTTTGTGTTTCCTGTCTAGAGAATTTCCTTTGGCATTTGTTGGAGAGCTGGTTTGGTGGTGCTGAATTCTCTCAGCTTTTGCTTGTCTATAAAGCTTTGATTTCTCCTTTATATTTGAGAGAGATCCTTACTGGGTATAGTAATGTGGGTTGTAGGTTTTTCTCTTTCATCACTTTAAGTGCGTCTTCCATTCCCTCCTGGACTGAATAGTTTTTATTGAAAGATCATCTGTTATCCTTATGGGAATTCCCTTGTGTGTTATTTGTTGTTTTTCCCTTGCTGCTTTTAATATTTGTTCTTTGTGTTTGATCTTTGTTAATTTGATTAATATGTGTTGGGGTGTTTCGCCTTGGGTTTATCCTGTTTGGGACTCTCTGGGTTTCTTGGACTTGGGTGATTATTTCCTTCCCCATTTTAGGGAATTTTTCAACTATTATCTCCTCAAGCATTTTCTCATGTTCTTTCTTTTTGTCTTCTTCTTCTGGAACTCCTATAATTCGAATGTTGGAGTGTTTCATATTGTCCTGGAGGTCTCTGAAATTGTCCTCATTTCTTTTAATTTGTTTTTCTTTTTTCCTCTCTGATTCATTTATTTGTACCATTCTATCTTTTATTTCAGTAATCCTATCTTCTGCCTCCATTATTCTACTATTTGTTGCCTCCAGAGTGTTTCTGATCTCATTTATTGAATTTTTCACTATTTATTGACTCTTTTTTATTTCTTCTATGTCCTTGTTAAACCTTTCTTGCATCTTCTCAATCCTTGTATCCAGGCTATTTATCTATGATTCCATTTTGATCTCAAGATTTTAGATCATTTTCACTACCATTATTTGGAATTCTTTATCAGGTAGATTCTCTATCTCTTCCTCTTTTGTTTAGTTTGGTGGGCATTTATCCTGTTCCTTTACCTGCTGGGTATTCCTCTGTCTCTTCATCTTGGTTATATTGCTGCGTTTGGGGTGGCCTTTCTGTATTCTGGCAGTTTGTGGAGTTCTCTTTATTATGGAGTTTCCTCGCTGTGGGTGGGGTTGTATCAGTGGCTTGTCAAGGTTTCTTGGTTAGGGAAGCTTGTGTTGGTGTTCTGGTGGGTGGAGCTGCATTTCTTCTCTCTGGAGTGCAATGAAGTGTCCAGTAGTGAATTATGAGATGTCAGTGGTTTTGGAATAACTTTTAGCTGCCTGTATATTGAAGCTCAGGGGTGTGTTCCTGTGTTGCTGGAGAATTTTCATGGTATGTCTTGGTGTGGTACTTGTTGGCCCTTGGGTGGTGCTTGTTTCAGTGTAGGTTTCTGGAGGCGTTCAGTGAGCTACTATCGATTGATGTTCCCTGGAGTCAGGAGTTCTCTGATGTTCTCAGGATTTGGACTTAAGCCTCCTGCTTCTGGTTTTCAGTTTTATTTTTACAGTAACCTTATGACTTCTCCCTCTTTACAGCACCGATGATAAAACATCTAGATTAAAGATGAAAAGTTTCTCCACATTGAGGGACACCCAGAGGGGTTCACAGAATTACATAGAGAAGAGAAGAGGGAGGGGGGAGTTAGAGGTGACTGGAATGAGATGAGGTGGGATCAAAAGAGGAGATAGCACGCTAGCCTGTAATCACTTCCTTATGTGTGCTCCACTGTCTGGACCACTCAGAGAAGTTCATGGAGTTATACATAGAAGAGAAGAGGGAGGAAGGAGACAGAGGTGGCCAGGAGGGTAGAAGAGGGAAATGAAAAGGAGAGAGACAGATCCAACCAGTAACCAGTTCCCTAAGTGGTCTCCACCGTCTGAAACACACAGAGATTCACAGAGTTGGGTAGAGAAGAGAAGGGGGAGGGAGGAGACAGAGGCAACCTGGTGGGGAAAAAGGAGAGTCCAAAGGAGGAAAGAGCAGTCAAGCCAGTAATCTCACTCTCAAGTAAAAATGATTACTGAAGATTGGGTTTTTAAAGGTACAAAATTGATAACAAATGCCAAAAAGCAAAGGTTAAAAATCTTTGTAGAGGTTGGGTCTTCAAAAGTACAATATTAAAGAAAAGAAGAAGAACAAAGAAAAAAACAAAGTCATAAGAATTACTAAAAATCAACAACAACAACCACAGAAAAATATGTATGACATTTGCTTTAAAAATAGGGTCTCTCTCTTTTTTTTTTTTTTTGAAAAGTAATAGTAGGTTATAAAAATAAAAATTAAAGGAGAAATAGAGGGCTTAAAAATTTAAAAACTGTTAAAAAAAGAAGAAAAAACAAAGATAAAAAGAATGATCATAAAAATAGTAAAGGTATATCTGGGACTGTCTCTGGTGTTGTTGTGGGCAGTGTGGGGTCAGTTCATTTTCAGATAGTTCCTTGGTCTGGCTTATATTTCTCAAGATCTATAGGCCCCTTCCTATGTAGTAGGTACTAACGACAGGGTTTTAATCTATTGCACCTGTCACTTCCAAGGTGGTTCCCTCTGTTTTAGCTTCTTCTGTTTGCTGGTCTCTTCAGTGTCTGTTTTCCACCCTGACACAAGGAGGGCGATGGTGGGCACTTCTTTTTTATGCTCACTTGTTCAGTCATGCTGGGGGGAGGGAGGGATGCTGCAAACAAATAACATTGGCATGTGCTCACAGTGTCTCAGCCACGTTGGGCCTACCCCCGCTCAAGGCGCACACTGCTCAGGCTTTAGGTTGCTCTGCCGGGAACTGTCTGAGGCCGGCCCTGGACTGTATGCACCTCCCCGGTCTAAGCCACTCAGGCTCAGGCACTCAGGTAGTCCTCAGAGGTGCAGACTCGGATGGACCTGCGTTTTGTGCCCTTCCCAGATCCGAGTAGCTCAGGTGTTTGGCGAGCGCAGTCGCTGCGACTTATCACCTTTCCCATCCCTGCTGCTCAGTTTTCTGGGTGTACAACTGGCACCCCTTCTTAGGTGGATAGTGACTGTCCAGAACCTCAAGAAGTCTAAGTTAGCAAAGAAGCTTACTTGCAGTTTGGTAGTTAATGTCTCTCTGGGGCTGTGATTGCCCCCTTCCAGCCCTTCTGTCTCTGGCTGCCTGTCACCGGAGGGGGATGGTCTGCAGCTGGCTAATTCTGTTCCATCCTTTGTTCTGTGCGCAGTCCTGGCAGTGTCTTATGTTAGAGCTTTTCATGTGGTAGCTATCCCACAGTCTGGTTTGCTAGCCCAAGTTAGTTCACTCTGGTTACACTTGGGGCATTCTGGCCCGATTCTTAAAAAGCACTGCAGCCTGCACCTCCCTGCCCAGCCCCCGCTTGCTAGTGGTAGATGCAGGCCTCTGCGCTGCTTCTCCGCTGGGGGAGTTACCGTTGGGCTCGTAATCTGTTGGTTTTAATTATTTATTTATTTTTCCTCCCTGTTATGTTGCCCTCTGTGCTTCCAAGGCTCGCCACAGACTCGGCAGGAAGAGTATTTCCTGGTGTTTGGAAACGTGTCTCTTTTTAAGACTCCCTTCCCGGGACGGAGCTCCCTCCCTACCTCTTTTGTCTCTTTTTTTTTTCATCTTTTATATTTTTTCCTACCTGTTTTTGAAGACAATGATCTGCTTTTCTGGGTGCCTGATGTCCTCTGCCAGCATTCAGAAGTTGTTTTGTGGAATTTACTCAGCATTGAAATGTTCTTTTGATGAATTTGTGAGGGAGAAAGTGGTCTCCCCATCCTACTCCTCTGCCATCTTAGGACCATCTATCTCTAATATGTCATTTAAGGCCTATTTTTCCTTACTGATATTTTTCTCCTAATGATCTATCCATTGATGTATCTGAGGTGTTAAAGTCCCCCACTTTTATTGTGTTATTGTTTCTCCTTTTATGACTGTTAGCATCTGCCTTATATATTGAAGCACTGCTATGCTGCGAGCACCTTTATTTACAAGTGTTATATCTTATTCTGTGATTAATCCCTTGATCATTATGTAGCTTCCTTCTTTGTCTCTTGTAACAGTCTTGTTTTAAAGTCTATTTTGCCTTATATGACTACTGCTACTCCAGCTTTTTTTTTATTTCCATTTGCCCAAAATAACTTCCCCATCTCCTCACATTCAGTCTGATTGTATCCCTAGGTCTGCAGTGGGTCTCTTGTAGACAGCATATATACAGTTCTTATTTTTGTATCTATTCAGCCAGCCTATGATTTTTGTTTGGGGCATATAGTCCATTTACATATATATTTAATCCATATAAATATGGATGAAGTAGTTATCAATATGCATATACTTATTGCCATTTTGTTAATTATTTTGGATTTTTGTAGGTTTTTTCTTTCATCTTCTTTTATTTTTTTCTCTTGTATTTTGATGACTACCTTTAGTGTTGTGTTTGGATGGCTTCTTCTTTCATTTTTTTGTGTATCTATTTTAGATTTTTGGTTTGTTGTTACCCTGAGGTTTTGATATAGCAGATTGTATATATATATACACATATATATATATTATATATATGATTGTTATAAGTTGCTAGTCTCTAAATTTTAGATGCATTTTTAATATTCTGCATTTGTATTATTCTCATGATTACTGATTTAGATAACGTATTCCGCTGTGGATGATGTCCTACCTTTATTATATGTTTGCCATTACTGGTGAGCTTTCCCATTCATGATTTTCTTGTTTCATGTTGTGGCCTTTATTTTTATGCCTAGAGAAGTTCCTCCAGCATTTCTTTTGAACCTGGTTTGCTGGTACTGAATTCTCTTGGCTTTTGCTTATCTGTGAAGTTTATGATTTCTCCATCAAATCTGAATGAGAGCCTTGCTCAACAGTTTTATTGGTTGTAGAGTTTTGCCTTCCATTACTTTAAATATATCATTTTTCTCTTTTCTGACCTGCAGGATTTCTGCTGAAAAATCCACTGATAACCTTATGGGGATTCCCTTGTACATTATTTGTTACTTTCCTCTTGTTGCTTTTAATATTTTCTCTTTGTGTTTAATTTTTGTCAGTTTGAATAATATGTGTCTTGGCATGATCCTCCTTGGGCTTCTCCTGTACAAGACTCCCTGTGCTTCCTGGACTTGAATGTTTCCTTTCCCCTGTTCAGGAAGTTCTGGCTATAATCTCATTAAATATTTTCTCAGGCCCTTTCTCTCTCTCTTCTTCATCTAGGACCCCTGTGATACAAATATTGGTGTATTTAATGTTGCCCCAGATGTCTCTGATACTGTTCTCATTTGTTTTCATTCTTTTTTCTTTATTCTGTTTTGTGGCACTGATTTCCACCCCTCTGTCTTCCAGCTCACTTATTTGTTCTGCCTCAGTTATTCTGCTACTGATTCCTTCTAGTGTGTTTTTCATTTCAGTTATTGTATTTTCAGCTTTGTTTATTTGTCCTTTAAATCTTTTAGGTATTTTTAAACATTTCTTGTATCTTCTTGATCTGTTTCTCCATTATTTTCCTGAGATCTTGGAACATCTTTACTATCATTACTAAGAATTCTTTTTCAGGTAGATTTCCTGTCTCCACTTCACTTAGTTTCTCTGCATTTTTATCTTGGTCCTTGTTTTGGACCACATTTGTCTGCTACCTAATTTTGTCTAAATTTCTGTGTTTGTAGTCTCCATTCCACAACTTGCTGGGTTCTAGTCTTCTTGCTTCTGGTGTCTGCCCCCTGATAAGTGAGGTTGGTCCATGGGCTTGTGTAGGCTTCCTGATATGAAGAACTTGTGTCTGCTCAGTATTGGGTGGAGCTGAGTCTTTTCCTTCTATTGGGCAGAGTCCTGTTGAAGGATGTGTTTAGAGGTGGCTGTGATCTCAGTATGACTTTCGACAGCCTGACTGCTGATGTGCTGGGCTGCATTCTCACCTGCTGTTTGATTGGCCTGAGGCATTCCAGCACTGGAGCCTGAGGGTTCTTAAGATAGGCCAAGTCTCTGTGGCTAAATGGCAACCTCTGAGAGAGCCAACTCCAGCCAATATTCCCTAGGACTTCTGCACTAGTGTCTTTGCCCTCACAGTGAGCTAGAGCCAACCCTCATATCCCCCAGGAAACCCTCCATGACCTGCTAGGAGGTCTAGCCCAGGCTTCTCTGTAACTTCTGGTGTCACTGCCTTGTGCTGGGTTAAGTGCACATGAAATCTTTTGTGGTTCCTCTACAAATATAGCTTCTGTTTCCTCCAGTCCTGTGGATCTCCTGCAATCAACCCATTTTACTTCAGAGCCAAATACTCTAGGGGCTCCTCTGCCAAATGCCAGACCCTCAGGCTGGGGATCCTGCTGTGGGTTTCAAAATTCTCAATTCTGTGGGAGAACCTCTGTGATATAATGATTTTTCAGTTTGTGGGTCACCCACCCAGCAGGTATGGGATTTGATTAAATCATGAATGTACCCCTCCTACTGTCTCATTTTCTTTATATCACTTGTTTGTCTTTGGATATAAATATCTTTTTGGTAGGTTACAGTCTTTTTTGTTGATGGTTATTCATCATTTAGTAGTGATTTTGATTTTTTCATAAGAGGATGTGAGCTCAAGAACCTCTGCCCTGCCATCTAGTATAGAATCTGTTACAAGATTCAAGGAAACAATGTTCAAAATGATCAACAAGTTTTATTTCACCTGAAGTTAGGGCACACCCATGATGTCTGTTATTGATCAGTCACTAAGTCATGTCTGACTCTTTAAACCACATGGATGCTGCACTCCAGGCTCCCCTGTTCTTCACTTTCTTCCAGAGTTTGCTCAAATTCATGTCCATTGAGAGGGTAATGCCATCCAACCTTCTCATCCTCTGCTGTCCCCTTCTCCTTTTGCCTTCAGTCTTTCCTGGCATCAGGTCTTTTCCCATGTGTCGGCTTCTTCGCAGCAGGTAGCCCAAGTATTGGTGCTTTGGCTTTAGCATCAATCCTTCCAATGAATATTTAGGGTTGATTTCCTTATGGATTGACTGGTCTGAACTCCTTGCAGTCCAAAGGATTCTCAAGTTTTCTCCAGCACCACAATTTGAAAGTATCAATTATTCAGTTCTCAGCCTTCTTTATGGTTCAACTCTCATATCCCTACATGACGCCTAGAAAAACCATACCTTTGACTATACAGACATTTGTCAGCAAAGTGCTGTCTATGCTTTTTAATACAATATCTAGGTTTGTCATAGCTTTCCTTACAAAGAGCAAGTGTCTTTTAATTTGTGATTCTGGAGCCCAAGAAAATAAAATATGTCACTGTTTCCACTTTTTCCCTTTTTATTTGCCATGAAGTGAAGGGACCAGATGACATGATTTTAATGTTTTGAATGCTGAGTTTTAAGCTAGCATATTAACTCTATGCTTTCATACTCATCAAGAAACTCTTTAGTTCCTCTTCACTTTCTGCCATTAGAGCAGTATCATCTGTTGTAGAATCAACAGTCTTGATTCCAACTTGGGATTCATCCAGCCTGGCGTTTCACATGATGTACTCTGCATAAAATTTAAATAAGCAGGGGAACAATATACAGCCTTGATGTAATTTTTTTCCCAATTCTGAACCAGTCAGTTGCTCCATGTCCAATACTAACTGTTGCATCTTGAGTTGCATATAGGTGATAAGGTGGTCTGGTATTACCATCTCTTTAAGAATTTTCCACACTTTGTTGTGATCAACACAGTCAAAGGCTTTAGCATAGTCAATGAAGCAGAAGTAGATGGGTTTCTGGAATTGCTTTCTCTATGATTCAGAAGATGTTGGCAATTTGATCTCTGGTTTGTCTTCCTTTTCTAAATCTAGCCTGTACATCTGGAAGTTCTCTGTTCATATACTACTGAAGGATATTGAGTGTAAACTTACTAGCATGTGAAATGAGTGCAGTTGTACAGTACTTTAAACATTCCTTAGGAGAGCAGAGGGCAATTACTAATAACTAGAAGGAATTAAGTGGCTGGGACAAAGCAGAAACAACACTCAGTTGTGGATATGTCTGAGGGTGAAAGTAAAGTCCAATGCCACAAAAACAATATTTCATAATAACCTGGAATGTTAGGTCCATGAATTAAGGTAAATTGGATGTGGTCAAGCGGGAAATTTAAAGATTGAACATCTTAGGAATCAGTGAACTTAAATGAATGGGAATGGGCGAATTTAATTCGGATGACCATTGTATCTGCTATAGTGGGCAAGAATACCTTAGAAGAAATGGGGTAGCCCTCACAGTCAACAAAAGATTCTGAAATGCAGTACTTGGGTGCAATCTCGAAAATGACAGATTAATCTAGGTTTATTACCAAGGCAAACCATTCAGTATCATAGTAATCCAAGTATATGCCCCAACCACTAATGCTGAAGAAGTTGAAGTTGACTGGTTTATGAAGACCTACAACACCTTCTAGAATGAACACCAAAAACCAAAAAACAAATAGGGGATTGGAATGCAAAATTAGGAAGTCAAGAGATAATGGGAGTAACAGGTAAGTTTGTCCTTGGAATACAAAATGAAGCAGGATAAAATCTAACAGAGTTTTGTCATGAGGATACTGAAATCAGATTGATAATATGCTTTGCAGCTGAAGATGGAGAAACTGTATACAGTCAGAAAAAGAAAAAAAAGACCTGCAGCTGTCTGTGGCTCAGATCATGAGCTCCTTATTAGAAAATTCAGTCTTAATTTGAAGAAAGTAGGGGAAACCACTAGGCCACTCATGTATGACCTAAATCAATCCCTTATGATTATACAATGGAGGTGACAAATAGATTCAAGGGATTAGATCTGATAGAAAGAGTGCCTGAAGAACTATGGATGGAGATTCTTAACACTGCATAGGAAAGAGTGACCAAAATCATCCCGTGATGTCTAGTAAAGTTTTTATATCTTTATCCTGAGCTGTCTCTTGCTATTTTTGAGAGTAAGAACTCTCAACTATCCGTCATCTCTACTAGAGATGCCACCAAATGCTTTCTTTGCAGGCACTTGTGCCTCTTCAGTTCAGTTGCTCGGTCATGTCAGGTGCTTTGCAATCCCCTGGACTGTAGCACACCAGGTTTCCCTGTCCTTCACGATCTCCCAGAATTTGCTCAAATTCATGTCCATTAAGTTGATGATGCCATCCAATCATCTCATCCTTCTTCTACTCTTGCCCTCAATCTTTCCCATCATCAGGGTCTTTTCCAGTCGGCTCTTTGCATCAAGTGGCCAAAGTATTGGAGCTTCAGCTTCAGCATCAGCCCTTCCAATGAATATTCAGGGTTGATTTCCTTTAGGATTGACTGATCTGATCTCCTTGCTATGCAAATGACTCTCAAGACTCTTCTCCAGCACCACAGTTCAAAATGATCAATTATTTGGTGCTCAGCCTTCTTTATGGTCCAACTTTCACATGTGTACATGACTCCTGGAAAAACCATAGCTTTGATTATACAGACGTTTGTTTGCAAAGTGACGTATCTGCTTTTTAATATGCTGTCTAGGATTGTCATAGCAATCATCTTTTAATTTCATGGCTGCAGTCATTGTCCACAGTGATTTCAGAACCCCCTCAAAAATAAGCTCTGTCATTGCTTCTGCATTTTCCCACCTCTTTGCCTTGAAGTAATGGGACCAGATGCCATAAGCTTATTTTTTTGACTGTTGAGTTTTAAGCCAGCTTTTTCACTGTCTGCTTTCACCTATGTGAAGAGACTTAGTTCTTCTTCACTTTCTGCCATTAGAGTGATATCATCTGCATAAATGAGGTTATTGATGTTTCTCCAGGCAATCTTGATTTCAGCTTGTGATTCATGCAGCCCAGCATTTCATGATGTGCTCTGCAATGTAAGTTAAATTAGCAGCGTAACAATATACAGTTTAATATATTTTGACTTAATGTCTATTTTATATTTATTAGTACAGTGCCACCAGCTCTCTTTTGTTTACTCTTTGCATGGAATATCTTTTTCTGTTCATTCAGTTTTTTCACATTAAATCAAAAGTTAAAGTGAAAATAGCTTGCAGCCACAAATTTTTATCCTTTTTGCAAAGTTTTGTATTGTAATTAGATAGTTTATTCCATTTATATTTAAAATAGTTACTGATAAAAACTATTTTACTGGTTGTCTGAGGAGCCCTTTACAAATAGGAGAGAAGAGAGGTGAAAGGCAAAGAAAAGGAAAGGTATACCCATCTGAATGTAGAGATCCAAAGAATAACAAGGAGGAATAAGAAAGCTTTCTTAAGTGAATGACGCAGAGAAATAGAGGGAAACGACAGAATGGGAAAGACTAGATATCTTTTCAAGAAAATCAGAAACACCAAGGGAACATTTCATGCCAACATGGGCACAGTAAAGGACAGAAATGGTATGGACAAAACAGAAGCAGAAGAGATTAAGAACAGGTGGCAAGAATACACAGAGGGACTGTAGAGAAAAATCTTAATGACCCAGATAATCATGATATTGTGGTCACTGACCTACAACCAGACATCCTGGAATTCAAAGTTGAGTGAGCCTTAGGAATCATTACTACAAACAAAGGTATGTATGACAATCTGTAGGTTCATCCACATCTCTGCAAATGGCACTATTTCATTCCTTTTTGTCGTTAATATATAATACCACATCTTCTTTATCCTTTCTTCTGTCAGTGGACACTTAGGTTGCTTCCATGTCCTGTCCTTTATAGATAGTGCTGCAATGAACATTGGGGTACATACATCCTTTAAAATTAGGTTTTTTTTCCAGATATATGTTTAGGAGTAGGATTGCTGGGACACACATATGTGATATTTTAAGTTGCCAATCTCTTGAAGATCAAATGCATTTTAACAACTCTGTATTTTACTACCAACATTCAGTGTTTTTGATATCATGTTTTACATCTTCTTCTTTAGTGTATGCTCTAGTTATTTATTGTAGAATAGGTTATTTTACTGCTTTTGTCTTTTAACTGTCCAACTAGCTTTATAAGTGGTTTATCTACTACTTTTATTATATCTTTTACAAGAGATTTTTCTTCCATATTTCCAATTGTGAGTTTTTCTTTCTCACTTAGAGAAATCCTTTTAACATTTCTTTAAAAGCTTGTTTTATGATGCCAAACTCTTCCAGCTTTTGCTTACCTTTACAATTCTTAACCTCTCCTCCAAATCTGTATGATAGCCAGAGTATTCTTGCTTACCGTTTTTTTTTTTTTTAACCTATATTTCCTTTAAATATATTATGCCACTGCCTTCTCACCTGCAAGCATTCTGCTGAAAACTCAACTGATAGACTTATGGGAATTCTCCTGTATGTACCTAGTTGATTTTTCTTTGCTGCTTTTAACATTCTCTTTCTCTTTAATTTTTTCCTTTTTAATTACAGTGTGTCCTTGTGTGGTCCTCTTTGGTGTGGTATTGTTTTAGACTCTCTGTAATTTCTGGACCTGAATGTCTGTTTCCTTTCCCATGTTAGGGAAGTTTTTAGATGTTATTTCTTCAAGCATATTCTCTGCAACTTTCTTCTCGTTTTGGGACCCCTATAATGAGGATGTTTGTGTGCTTGACGTTATCCCGGAGGTCTCTTAAACTGCTGGGTTTTTTATTTTGGCTGCACTACACAGCATGTAGAATTTCCCCAACCAGGGATCAAACCCTTGCCCCCTGCAGTGGAAGCATAGTCTTAATCAGTGAACAACCAGGGAAGTCCTGTCCTCATTTTTTAAAATTCCTTTTTTTGTTTGTTTCTTTTACTTGAGTGTTATATTACTCTTTCTTTTAATTCGCTGATCCTTTCCTTTATATTATTGAATCTATTGTTGGTTCCTCTCAGTCTGTTTTTTTTCAGTTATTGCATTTTTCAGGTCTTTTAAAAAAATATTTTCTATTAAAAACTTATGACTTCTCACTCTTTTTATCTATTCTTCTCCCCAGTTCTTTAAACATCTTTATGATCATTACCTTGAATTCTTTATTGGGAAGATTGCTTATCTGCACTTCACTTAGTTCTTCTGGGATTTTATCTTGTTTTTTTTTTGTTTGTTTGTTTGGAACATAGGCATCTGATGCCTCATTTTGAATAATTTGCTGTTTTTGTTTCTATATATTTGACAGGTTCGTTACATTTCCCAGTCTTGGAGATGTGGCCTTATGTAGGAGACAAGGTGTGAGTTCCATCAGCACACCCTCCTCTGGTCACCAGTGCTATGTGTCCTAGCCTTACCTCCTATGTGGCTTGCATTGGTCCTTCTGTTGTAGCAGGTTTACTACCATGGATGTGTTTGTAGGCCTGGCTGGCTTTCAATACAGTTGGTTGCCAGGGGCCTGCCTGGTGCAAAGCCTACTAGTGGGTGTGAGCAGGTCCTGGCATGGCTGATTGTATGTTCTGGGGAGTACCATTCTGTTGCCAGTATGCTGGTGAGCGAGGCCACATCATGAGGCAGTTGTGTGCAATAATGTCCTGGAGGATCCCAGTGCTACTGCTGGCCTGTTGGTGGGTGGAATGGGTCCCTTGATGGCTGCCTGTGATGTTGTGGGTCCCAAAACTAGTGCTGGCGTGCTGATGGGTAGGGCTATTCTGTGACTTGGCTGGTTATGGGTTCCAAGATGTCCCAGAGCTGGTGTTGTCCCTCTAGTGGATTAGGCCATATCCTGGGACTAATACAGCCCACTGGTATGCAGAACCAGTTCCTGGAGGTCTCTAGCTGCAGGGCTGAGGGCTTCCAGAGCTGGTGTCAGCTCACTGGTGGACCAGGTAAGGTCCCAGGTGGTCCTGGGGCTGGTATTTTGCTACTAGTGGGTCTTGCCATGTGCTAGAGTCCTGCCTTCAGGACCCAGGTTTCCCTTAGCTGGTTTTTGGCCATTGGTGGGTAGGGCTGGAGCCCAGAGGATCCTGAAGCTAGTGCCAGCACACTTTTGATCAGAGCCTTGTCCTGGTGTCTCTGACTTCAGGACCCAGGTGTTTGAGAACTGGTGTCTGCCTGTTTAAGGGAGGGGCTGAGTCTTTCTGGCTGCATGCCTCAGGGGTCCTGAGGCTAGTACCAGCTCACTAGTAAGTGAGGCTGGGTCTCAGGCCTCCTGGTGGGTGGGACAAAGTCCAGGGGTGACTTGGTGCTCAGGGAATCCTACAGCAACTGCTTTATCTGGGTTGTCCCAGGACTGATGATAATCAGCTAGTTGGTGTGGCCAAGTCCCATCTCTAATAAGATAGAGGGAGGATTTCTAAGTAGTGCTTGTCTGTATCAGTGTCCTTGTGGTAGAAGGATCACCCCAAAGGGCTGCCACCAACATATTTCTCTCCAGGCTTTGTCCCAGTTACCTCCTGCCTCTCCAGAAAACTCTGCAATATCAGCAAGTAGGTCTAATCCAGGCTCCTTTCAAATTACTGCTTCTGCCTTGCCTGGGTTTTGGAATGTGTGACATTTTGTGCATACCCTTTATGTGTGAAGTCTTTTTTCACAGCTCTCTGTCTTTCCTGAAAGTAAGCCCAAGTGGCCTTCAAAGCCAGATGTTCTAGAGTTAATCTTCCAGTGCAGAACCCCTAGGCTGTGGAACCCTGTGTAGGGCTTTGACCCCTTCATTCCTCATTTGGAAGAACCTCTGTAGCTGTGATTATCCTCTCATTTGTATGTTGTCCACCTGGGTGTATGGTGTATGCCATTTGACTATACTGTGTCTCTACTCCTCCTGCCTGTGTCATTGTGGTTCCTTCTTTATACCTTTATTTGTGAAAGATCTTTTCTGCTAGTCTTCAGGTCATTCTCATTGATAGTTACTCTGTAAATAATTGTACTATTGTTGTGCCCTTGGGAGGAAGTGAGCTCATGGTCTTCCTGCTCCTGCATCCTGTCCACTCTCCCAGAATGTCATCACTTTTTAAGAGTGAAAAGTATACTATTGTATATCTGTATAACAATTTGTTTAATCATTCATCTACTGATAGCCATATGGTTGTTTCCATATGTGGCTCTTGTAAATAATGCTCCTGTTAACATTGGTGTAAAAATATCCTATTGAATTCTTGCTTTCAGTTATTTTGAGCAAATACCTAGATGTGGAATTGCTGGATTACAAGGTAATTCTATGGTTAACTTTTGGAGGGATTGCTAAATTGTCTTCAACCATGACTGCCATTTTATATATCCACTGGCAATGCACAAGTATTACAATTTCTCCATATCTTTGTTGACTGTTCTTTGTTCCAGTTTTTTGATAGCAGTGATCCTAACTGGTGTGAAGTGGTATCTCATTATGGTTTTGATTTGCATTTCCCTCACAGCCAGTGATAGTGAGCATATTTAATTCTTCTCATTGGCTGTCTGTATATCTTCTTTTGACCATTATTTAATAAGCCTGTTTGTTTTTCTTGTTGTTGAGCTTTAGCAGTTCCTTATATATTCTGGATATTAATCCCTTATCATATATATGATTTGGAAATATTTTCTCCCTTTCTCTAGTTTGTCTTTTCTCTCTCTTGATAGTGCCCTTTCATGCATAAAAGCTTTTAAATTTTTATTAATTTATTTTTAGTTGGAAGAACATTGCTTTACCATGTTATGTTTTTAAAAAAAGTTTTTAATTGTGATCAAGTCAATTTTATCTATTTGTTTCTTTTGTTGTCTGTGCTTTTGGTCTCATATCTAAGAAATCATTGTCAAATCCAATGTTGTGAAGATTTTCTCTATTTCTCCCCTAAGAATTTTATGGTCCAATTCTTATATTTAGGTTTTTAATACATTTCAAGTTAATTTTTGTGTATGATGTAAGAAGCCAACTTCATTCTTTTGCATATGGATATCCTGTTTCCCAGCATTATTTGTTGAAAAGACTGTTGTTTCGCCCATTAAATACTCTTAGAACCCTTGTCAAAAATCTGTTGACCATTGTCCAACACAAGGAATATAGCCAGTGTTTTATAAACACCATAAACAGGGTATAACCTTTAAAAATTGTGAATCACTACATTGTACATCTGTAACAAATATTACTGTACATCAACTATACTTACATAAAAATCTATTGCACATATATGCAACAGTGTATTTCTGGACTCTTTTCCTGTTCCATTGGTTTATCTGTGAGTCCTTGTGACAATACAACACTATTTTGATTCTTGTAGATTTCTACAAACTTTTGAAATCAGGTGTGAGTCATCTAACTTTGTGCTTATATTTCAAAATTGTCTTAGCTATTTGGGGTTCCTTCAGCTTTCATATGAATTAGATGATTGACTTTTCTGCTTCTGCAAAATATTGTCATCAGAATTTTGATAGGGATTGCATTGAATCTGTAGGTCACTTTGGGTAGTATTGACATCTTAACAGTGTTGAGTCTTCTAATCCAAATGTCATCCCATTTGTATTTAATTTTTTTAGACAATGATTTTTAGCTTTCAGTATACAAGTCTCTGACCTGTGTGGTTAAATTCATTCATAAGTATTTTATTCTTTTTGATGCTATTGTAGATGGAATTTTTTTTAATTATCCTATTAAGATTTTTCCATGCCATTATATAGAAATACAAGTGCAGCTGATTTTTTGCATGCTGCTTTGCTCAATTTGTTTGATGCTATTGTAGATGGAGTTGTTTTTTTAATTATCCTGTTAAGATTTTTCCTTGCTCTTCTATAGAAATACAAATGCAGCTGATTTTTTTCATGCAACTTTGCTCAGTTTGTTTATGAGGTTTAACTGTGTGTTGTTTGTATGTACATGCATGTGTAATCTTCAGCATTTTCTGCATGTAAGATTGTATTATCTCTAAAAACAGGTGATTTTACCCCTTCCTGTCCAAGTTAGGTGCCTCTTATTTCTTTTACTTGCCTTTAATTGTTCTGGCTAGGACTTGCACTACTGCGTTGAGTAGAGGGGCATGCTTGTCTTGTTCCCAATCTTAGAGAAAAGATTTTAGGTTTTTTTTTTTGCCATTGAGTACATTGGTAGCTGTAGGTTTTTCATATGTGGGATTTGTCATGTTGAGAAAATTTTTTCTCTGTTGTATTCTTTCTTTTTTCCTTTAAAGTGTCTTGAATTTCATTAAGTCCTTTCTTATACATCATTTGAGATGATCATAAGGGTTTTTTTTTTCTTTGTTCTATTAGTGTGATATATTATGCTGATTGATTTTTGTATGTTGGATCATCCTTTCATTTTTGGAATATATCGTACTTTGATTATTTAATCATGTAGGCTGAATAAATTGATTTGCTTATATTTTACTGAGAGGATCATTGCATCAATGTTCGTAAGAGATATTGGTCTGTAGTTGTTTATTGTTTTGTTTTGTTTTTCTCTTACAGACTATTTTTCTAACTTTGTTATCAGAGTGTTGCTGGCCTTGTTGAATGAGTTAAGAAGTATTTTCTCCTCTTATATCATTTGGAAGAGTTTGAAAAGGAGTGCTTTTAATTCCCTTTAAATGTTTAATATTATAATCATTGCCTGATTTTGCTATGAGGGTTTTGATTACTGATTCCATCTTCCTAGTAGTTATAGGTTTATTCAGGTTTTCTGTTGCTTCATAGGTCAGTTTTGGTAGATTGTGTTTCTAGGAATCTGCTATTTTTTATAGGTGATTGAATTCATTGGTATACAATTGTTCATAGTAATCACTTAGAATTGTTTTTATTTCTGTAAAATCAGTACTTTTGTCCTCAATTTACTTTCTTATGTTAATAGTTCAAGTCTTTTGTCTTAGATGTCAGTCTAGCTAAGTTTGTCAATTTTGTTAATCTTCTCAAAGAATCAACTTTTGGTTTTATTGATGTTCTCTATTTTTTTTCTGTTCTTTATTTCACTTATCTTTAGTTTTCTTTATATTATTATGTTGGTGCAAATGTAATTGTGGTTTTTGCATTATTGAAATTTGCCATTCGATAGTGGAATACATTCTTAATAAATGTTGTTATGTTATACATCATTTTAATGCACATTTCTCAATTTATGTTTTTGGCTAATGGCTTACTACTTGTTGTTTATTTTAAATTTATTTTAGACTATGGAAATGATGTTAGACAAAAACAAAAATTGAAGTGATTTTCTTATTTGAGCTCAAAATGGGTCTTAAAGCAAGAGAGACAGCTTGCAACATCAAAAAGGTGTTTGGCCTGCAACTGCTAATGAATGTACAGTGCAGTGGTTGTTCAAGAAGTTTTGCAAAGGAGACGAGAGCCTTGAAGATGAGGAGTGTAGTGGCTGGCCATTGGAAGTTCACAATGACTAATTGAGAGCGATCATCAAAGCTGATGCTCTTACAATGACATGAGAAGTTGCCGAAGAACTCAACATCTACCATTCTACAGTTGATCGGCATTTGAAGCAAATTGGAAAGATGAAAAAACTCGATAAGTAGGTGCCTTATGAGCTGACCACAAGTAAAAAAAGTCGTCATTATGAAGTGTCATGTTCTCTTTTTCTATGCAACAACTGACCATTTCTTGATCAAATTGTGATGTGTGACGAAAAGTGATGACTAGTGATGACTAGCTTCAGTAATGACTAGCTTCAGTAGTTGGACCAAGAAGAAGCTCCAAAACACTTCCCAAAGCCAAACTTACATTAAAAAAATGTCATGGTCATTGGTGGTCTGTTGGCGATCTGATCCACTACAGCTTTCTGAATCCCAGTGAAACCATTGCATTTGAGTAGTATGCTCAGCAAATTGATGAGATGCACTGAAAGTTGCAACAGTTGCAGCCAGCATTGGTCAACAGAAAGGGCCCAGTTATTCTGCATGACAACACCCAACCAATGATTCCCACAACCAATGATTCAAAAGTTGAACAAATTGAGCTATGAAGTTGTATTCATCCACCATATTCATTTGACTTCTCATCAACAGACTACCAATTTTTCAAGCATCTTGACAACTTTTTGCAGGGAAAATGCTTCCACACCAGCAAGATGTATAACTCTTTCTGAGAGTTTGTCAAATTCCAAAGCACAGTTTATTAGGATACAGGAATAAGTGAATTTATTTCTTATTGGAAAAAATGTGTCAATTGTAATGTTTACTATTTTGATTAATTAAGATCTATTTAAGCCTAGTTTTAACAATTTAAAATTCACAGTTAAAAACTGCAATTACTTTTCCACCGAACTAATACTTCTGCTAGCTTTGAGTTTAGTTTGTTATTATTTTTCTACATCTTCAGGTGAAAAATTACGTTCTTAATTTGAGATATTCATTTTTTAAAGTATGTATTTATAGCTCTAAATTTCCTTCATAGTACTGCTTTTGAAGCATCCCGAATGTTTGGTATGTTGTATTTTTTTTTTTTTATTTATCTCAAGGTGTTTTCTAATTTCATCTGTGTGTTTTTTTTTCTTTGACATGTCAGCTGTTTAATTTTCACATATTTGTTAATTTCCCATTTTTCATTTCTAACCTTATTTCTAGTTTTATCTCACTGTCATCAAAAAATATAATTTGTATTACTTTAATCTTTTGTTTGTTTGTTAAGACTGGAGAATGGCGGCTGTGCTGTTGAGAAAAATGTATATTCTGTTCTTTGTCATGTAATTATCTATAAATGTCTATTAGGTCTAAGTGGCTTATAGAGTTGTTCAGGTTCTCTATTTCCTTAGTGAAATTCTTATTATTCTAACCATTACTGAACACTGGCTTTATAAGGTTTTACAATTTTAAGTTGTATGTGATTTCATAATGCCTAAATTTAGGGTCAAGAAAAAAGAATCTTAAAGGCCCAGAATCCTTTAAGGGAACAAACTAAAATTTCAAAGTACATTCACAGCCAATTGGCCCATTAATTGGGGGAAAACAAGAAAAATATATCAGAAAAGGAATATTTCATTCATTCAATAAATTTAGTTAATATAGTGATATTATGGCTCCTTTAGTGGATGTCCCTTGCTATCTATAAAACTTGGTAAGTTTTGTCTACGTGCATGCATTAAAATATATTAGATGTGAAGTGAAGTGAAAGTTCCTCAGTTGTGTCCAACTCTTCACAACCCCATAGACTATACAGTCCATGGAATTTTCCAGGCCAGAATACTGGAGTGGGTAGCCTTTCCCTTGCTCCAGGGTATCTTCCCAACCCAGGGATCAAACCCAGGTCTCCCACATTGCAGGCAGATTCTTTACCAGCTGAGCCCCAAGGGAAGACCATATATACATGTTTCAAACCCTTACTATAGGCAGGTAATAAACAATGGAAGATTATGCAGTTATCTATCACTGTGGCCACAGAAGATTCAAATAGGAATCCCTGTACTTTGTTCTATTTGTTAAATTCATGTGAATAATTTCGTAGAAATAGCTATTTGTGATTCATTTAACTATTGTGTGGTGTTCCTCATTTATGCTGTTCCTATTGCTCCTCAAATTAAAGATGCCAGGGTGGTCAGTACCAGGGAGAAAAGTGGAAAACCTCATTTGTAGCATTGGAAAGGCACAGCAAGTAGAATGTTTTTTGTTTTTTGTTTTTTAATTTTTACTTTATTTTACTTTGCAATACTGTATTGGTTTTGCCATACATTGACATGAATCCACCACGGGTGTACATGAGTTCCCAATCCTGAACCCCCCTGCCACCCCATACCATCTCTCTGGATCATCCCTGTGCACCAGCCCCAAGCATCCTGTATCCTGCATCGAACATAGACTGGCAATTTGTTTCTTACATGATAGTATACAGGTTTCAGTGCCATTCTCCCAAATCATCCCACCCTCTCCCTCTCCCTTAGAGTCCAAAAGTCTGTTCTATGCATCTATGTCTCTTTTGTTGTCTCACATACAGGGTTATCATTACCATCTTTCTAAATTCCATATATATGTGTTAGTATACTGTATTGTTGTTTTTCTTTCTGGCTTACTCACTCCAGTTTCATCCATCTCATTAGAACTGATTCAAATGTATTCTTTTTAATGGCTGAGTAATACTCCATTGTGTATATGTACCACAGCTTTCTTATCCATTCATCTGCTGATGGACATCTAGGTTGTTTCCATGTCCTGGCTATTATAAATAGTGCTGTGATGAACATTGGGGTACATGTGTCTCTTTCAATTCTGGTTTCCTTGGTGTGTATGCCCAGCAGTGGGATTGCTGGGTCATATGGCAGTTCTATTTGCAATTTTTTAAGGAATCTCCGTACTGTTCTCCATAGTGGCTGAACTAGTTTGCATTCCCACCAACAGTGTAAGAGGCTTCCCTTTTCTCCACACCCTCTCCAGCATTTATTGCTTGCAGACTTTTGGATCACAGCCATTCTGATTCGTGTGAAATGTTACCTCATTGTGATTTTGATTTGCATTTCTCTGAGAATGAGTGATGTTGAGCATCTTTTCATGTGTTTGTTAGCCATCTGTCTTCTTTGGAGAAATGTCTATTTAGTTCTTTGGCCCACTTTTTGATTGGGTCGTTTATTTTTCTGGAATTGAGCTTCAGGAGTTGCTTGTATATTTTTGAGATTAGTTGTTTGTCAGTTGCTTTATTTGCTATTATTTTCTCCCATTCTGAAGGCTGTCTTTTCACCTTGCTTATTTGTAAAAGAATGAAACTAGATCACTTTCTAACACCACTCACAAAAATAAACTCAAAATGGATTAAAGATCTAAATGTAAGACCAGAAACTATAAAACTCCTAGAGGAGAACATAGGCAAAACACTCTCCGACATAAATCACAGCAGGATCCTCTATGATCCACCTCCCAGAATATTGGAAATAAAAGCAAAAATAAACAAATGGGATCTAATTAAAATTAAAAGCTTCTGCACAAAAAAGGAAACTATATGCAAGGTGAAAAGACAGCCTTCTGAATGGGAGAAAATAATAGAATGTTTTTTGGAGGGGAAGGTTTTGGGAGTACTGGAAGTTACTCAACTGTGTAAACTATACTGGACTTTTTTTGCTTTTTAAAAAAAAATATTTATTTTTAATTGAAGGACAATTGCTTTACCAAATTTTGTTGTTTTCTGTCAAACCTCAACATGAATCAGCCATAGATATACATATATCCTCTCCCTCTTGAACCTCCCTCCCATCTCCATCCCCATCCCACTGTCCTAGGTTGATACAGAGGCTATGTCTGAGTTTCCTGAGACATACAGCAAATTCACTTTGGCTATCTATTTTACATATGATAATATAAATTTCCATGTTACTCTCTCCATACATCTCACCCTCTCCTCCCCTCTCCCCATATCCATAAGTCTATTCTCTATGTCTGTTTCTCCATTGCTTCCCTGCAAATAAATTCTTCAGTACCATGTTTCTAGATTTTGCATATATGCGCTAGTATACAATATTTATCCTTTTCTTTCTGACTTACTTCACTCTGTATAATAGGCTCCAGTTTCATCCACCTCATTGTAACTGTCTCAAATGTGTTCCATTTTATGGCTGAGTAATATTCCATAGTATATATGTACAACAACTGCTTTATCCATTCATCTGTCCATGGACATCTAGGTTGCTTC
Organism: Capra hircus; assembly: GCF_001704415.2. Taxonomy (NCBI): domain Eukaryota; kingdom Metazoa; phylum Chordata; class Mammalia; order Artiodactyla; family Bovidae; genus Capra; species Capra hircus. Next base: position 29,985,092 of record NW_017189516.1, on the reverse strand, counting down.
CATATTATAGCAATTGTAAATAGTGCTACAGTGAGCAATGGGATACATGTGTCTTTTTCTATTTTGGTTTTCTCAGGGTTTATGCATAGGAGTGGGATTGCTGGATCATATAGCACTTTTATTCCTAGTTTTTAAAGGAATCTCCATGCCATCTTCCATAGTGGCAGTATCAATTTACATTCTCACCAACAGTGTAAGACGTTTCCCTTTTCTCCACACCCTCTCCAGCATTTGATGGCCATTCTGACTGGTGTGAGGTAATACCTCATTGTAGTTTTGAATTGCATTTCTCTAATAATCAACAACCTTGAGCATCTTTTCATGTGTTTGTTAGCCCTCTGTATGTCTTCTTTGGAGTCTTTTTCCCACTCATTAATTTGGTTGGTTTTTTTTCTGTTATTGAGTTGTATGAGCCGGTTGTATTGTTCATTTTGGAACTTAATCCTTTGTCAGTTGTTTCATTTGCTATTATTTTCTCTGGTTGTGAGGGTTGTCTTTTCATCTTGCTTATAGTTTCCTTTGCTGCGCAAAAGCTTTTAAGTTTTATCAGGTCACACTTTTTACTTTCCTTTTTATTTCCATTATTCTGCTGCTGCTGCTAGGTCACTTCAGTCGTGTCCGACTCCGTGCAACCCCATAGATGGCAGCCCACCAGGGTCCCCCGTTCCTGGGATTCTCCAGGCAAGAACACTGGGGTGGTTTGCCATTTCCTTCTCCAGTGCATGAAAGTGAAAAGTGAAAGTGAAGTCACTCAGTCATGTCTGACTTCGCGACCCCATGGACTGCAGCCTACCAGCCTCCTCCATCCATGGGATTTTCCAGGCAAGAGTACTGGAGTGGGTTGCTGTTGCCTTCTCTGTTCCATTATTCTAGAAGGTGAGTAATAGAGGATCTTGCTTTGATTTATGTCATCAAGTGTTCTGCCTATGTTTTCTTCGAAGACTTTTATAGTTTCTGGTCTTACATTGAGGTTTTTAATCCATTTTGAATTTATCTTTGTGTATGGCATTAGAAAGTGTTCTAATTTCATTCTTTTACATGTAGCTGTCCAGTTTTCCCAGCACCACTTATTGAAGAGGCTATCTTTGTCCCATTGTATATTCATGCCTCCTTTTTCAAAAATAAGGTACCCATAATTGCATGAGTTTATTTCTGGGTTTCTGTCTTGTTCTATTGGTGTATAGTTCTGTTTTTGTGCCAGCACCATACTGTCTTGATGACCATAGCTTTGTAGTATAATCTGAAGTCAGGAAGGTTGATTCCTCCAGCTCCATTCTTCTTCTCAAGACTGCTTGGGCCATTTGGGGTCATTTGCTTTCCATATGAATTCTGAAATATTTTGTTTTAGTTTTGTGAAAAATGCCATTGGTCATTTGGTAGGGATTGCACTGAATCTGTAGACTGCATTTGGCAGTATAATATTTTCACAATATTGATTCTTCCTACCCAGGAACATGGAATATCTCTCCATCTGTTAATATCAGCTTTGATTTCTTTCATCAGTCTCTTATACTTTTCTGTGTATATTTCTTTTGTCTTCTTAGGTAACTTTATTCCTAGATATTTAATTATTTTTGTTGCAGTGGTTAATGGGATTGATTCCTTAATTTCTCTTTCTGATTTTTCATTGTTAGTATATAGAAATGCAAGTGACTTCTGTGTATTGATTTTATATCCTGTGACTTTGCTCACTGATTAGCTCTAGTAATTTTCTGATACTATCTTTAGGGTTTTCTGTGTACAATATCATGTCATCTGCAAACAATGAGAGCTTTACTTCTTTTTTGACCTGGATTACTTTTATTTCTTTCCTTCTCTGATTGCTGTAGCAATCATTGAGAATTTCACCATTAAGAATAATGTTTGCTGTAATGTTAGCCTTTACTATGTTGAGGTAGGTTCCTTCTATGCCCATTTTTTGAAGTGTTTTAGTCATAAATAGATGCTGAATTTTGTCAAGGGCTTTTTTTTGCATCTATTGAGATTATCATATGCCTTTTATCTTTCAATATGTTAATAAAGTGTTTCATGTAGATTGATTTGCGTATATTGAAGAATTGATTGATTTGCATATATTGAAGAATATACTGCCAAATGCAATATTACATATATTGAAGAAAATTTATGGTTTCTTTCCTTTTGCAAATTTCTTGTTGTTGTTGTTGTTCTTCTTCTTCTTCTTCTTCTTCATTTTTTTCCAGTTGCTTTAGGTATAAAGTTAGGTTGTCTATTCAATGTTTTTCTTGTTTCTTGAGGTACGATTTTATTACTATAAACTTCCCTCTTAGAACAGCTTTCGTTGCATCCCATTAGTTCTGAATTGTCGTGTTTTCATTGTCATTTGTTTTTAGGAATTTTTTGATTTCCCTTTTTATTTCTTTAGTAACCTGTTTGTTATAAGTAGCATATTGTTTAATCTCCATCTGTTTGTGCTTTTTACAGTTTTTTTTTTCTTGTAATTGATATCAAGTCACATGGCATTGTGGTCAGAAAAGATGCTTGATATAATTTAAATTTTCTTGAATTTACTAATGTTTAATTTGTGACCCAAGATGTGGCCTATCCTGGAAATGTTCCATGTGCACTTGAGAAGATGTATTCTTCTGCATTTGGATGGAATAACCTAAAGATGTCAGTGAGACCCATCTCCTCTAACATATCACTTAAGACATGTGTTTCCTTATTAATTTTCTGTTTTGATGATCTTTTCATTGGTGGGAGTGGGGTGGTAAAGTCTTCTACTATTACTGTATTACTGTCAGTTTCTCCTTTTCTGTCTGTTAATGTTTGTCTTATGTATTGAGGTGTTACTATGTTGGATGCATCATTTCAGTTCAGTTCAGTTCAGTCACTCAGTCATGTCCGACTCTTTGTGACCCCATGAATTGCAGCACATCAGGCCTCCCTGTCCATCACCAACTCCTGGAGTTCACTCAAACTCATGTCCATGGAGTCAGTGATGCCATCCAGCCATCTCATCCTCTGTCATGCCCTTCTCCTTCCACCCCCAATCCCTCCCAGCATCAGGGTCTTTTCCAGTGAGTTGACTCTTTGCATCAGGTGGCCAAAGTATTGGAGTTTCAGCTTTAGCATCAGTCCTTCCAATGAACACACAGGACTGATCTCCTTTGGGATGGACTGGTTGGATATCCTTGCAGTCCAAGGGACTCTCAACAGTCTTCTCTAACACCAAAGTTCAAAAGCATCAATTCTTTGCTACTCAACTTTCTTCACAGTCCAACTCTCACATCCATAAATGACTGCTGGAAAAACCATAGCCTTGACTAGACAGACCTTTATTGGCAAAGTAACATCTCTGCTTTTGAATACGCTATCTAGGTTGGTCATAACGTTCCTTCTAAGGAGTAAGCATCTTATCAAATGGGCCTTAGAAAGCACCACTACGAACAAAGCTAGTGGAGGTGATGGAATTCCAGTTGAGCTATTTCAAATCCTGAAAGATGATGCTGTGAAAGTGCTGCACTCAGTATGCCAGCAAATTTGGAAAACTGAGCAGTGGCCACAGGACTAGAAAAGGTCAGTTTGCATTCCAATCCCAAAGAAAGGCAATACCAAAGAATGTTGGGTGCATAGATGTTTACAATTCTCATGTCTTCCTTTTGGACTGATCCCTTGATCATTAGGTAGTGTCCTTCCTTATCTCTTGTAATCTTTATTTTAAGATCTATTTTGTCTGACATGAGGATCGCTACTCCAGCTTTCATTTGCTTTCCATTTGCATTTAATATATTTTTCCATCCTCTCACTATCAGTCAATATATGTCTTTAGGTCTGAAATGGGTTTCTTGTAGACAACGTATATATGGGCCTTGTTTTTGTACCCATTCAGCCAGTCTATGCCTATTGGTTGGAGCATTTAATTCATTTACATTTAAAGTAATTATTCATATATATGTTCCCGTTGCCATTTTCTTAATTATTTGAGGTTTGTTTTTTTAGATCATTTTTTACTCTTGTATTTCCTAACCATATAAGTCCCTTTAACATTTGTTGTAAAGTTGGGTGGTGGTGCTGAATTCTCTTAACTTTTGCTTGTCTGGAAAGCTTTTGACTTCTCCATCAATTTTGAATGAGATCCTTGCCAGGTAGAGTTATCTTGGTTGTATATTTTTCCCTGTCAGTACTTTAAGTATATCCTGCCATTCCCGTCTGAGCTGCAGAGTTTCTGCTATAAGATCAATTGTTAAACATATGGAATTTCACTTGTATATTACTTGGTGCTTTTCCCTTGTTGCTATTAATATTTTTTTCCTTGTGTTTAATCTTTGTTAGTTTGATTAGTATGTCTTGGCATACTTCTCCTTGGGTTTGTCCTGAATGGGACTTTTTGCTCCTCTTGGACTTTATTAACTATTTCCTTCTCCATGTTTGGGAAATTTTCAACTATAATTTCTTCAAAATTTTTCACATACCGTTTATTTTCTCTTCTTCTTCTGGGACCCTGATACTTCAAATGTTGGTGCATGTAATATTGTACCAGATGTCTATGAAACTGTCCTCAGTTCCTTTCATTCTTTTTACTTTATTCTGCTCTTCAGCAGTTATTTCCACCATTTTATCTTCCAGGTCACTGATTCATTCTTCTGCTTCAGATATTCTGCTATTGATTCCTTCTAGAGGTCAGGAAGCAGCAGTAAGAACTGGACATAGAACAACAGACTGGTTTCAAATAGGAACAGGAGTACATCAAGGCTGTATATTGTCACTCTGCTTACTTAACTTCTATGCAGATTACTTCATGAGAAACGCTGGACTGGAAGAAACACAAGCTGGAATCAAGATTGCTGGGAGAAATATCAATAACCTCAGATATGCAGATGACACCACTCTTATGGCAGAAAGTGAAGAGGAACTAAAAAGCCTCTTGATGAAAGTGAAAGTGGAGAGTGAAAAAGTTGGCCTAAAGCTCAACATTCAGAAAATGAAGACCATGGCATCTGGTCCCATCACTTCATAGGAAATAGATGGGGAAACAGTGGAAACAGTGTCAGACTTTAATTTTGGGGGGCTCGAAAATCACTGCAGATGGTGACTGCAGCCATGAAATTAAAAGACACTTACTCCTTGGAAGAAAAGTTATGACCAACCTAGATAGTATATTCAAAAGCAGAGACATTACTTTGCCGACTAAGGTGCGTCTAGTCAAAGCTGTGGTTTTTCCAGTGGTCGTGTATGGGTGTGAGAGTTGGACTGTGAAGAAGGCTGAGCGCCGAAGAATTGATGCTTTTGAACTGTGGTGTTGGAGAAGACTCTTGAGAGTCCCTTGGAATGCAAGGATATCCAACCAGTCCATTCTGAAGGAGATCAGCCCTGGGATTTCTTTGGAAGGAATGGTGTTAAAGCTGAAACTCCAGTACTTTTGCCACCTCATGTTGACTCATTGTAAAAGACTCTGATGCTGGGAGGGATTGGGGGCAGGAGGAGAAGGGGACGACCGAGGATGAGATGGCTGGATGCCATCACTGACTTGATGGACATGAGTCTGAGTGAACTCTGGGAGTTGATGATGGACAGGGAGGCCTGGTGTGCTGTGATTCATGGGGTCAAAAAGAGTTAGACATGACTGAGCAACTGAACTGAACTGAACTGACAGTACTTTTAATTTCAGTAATAGGGTTGTTTGATTCTGTATGTCTATTCTTTAATTCTTCTAGGTCTTTTTTGATTGATTCTTGCATTTTCTCCATTCTCTTTTCAAGGTTTTTGATCATATTTGCTATCATTATTCTGAATTCTTTTTCATGTACTTTGCCTATTTCCTCATTTATTTGGACTTCTGTTTCTAGGTTGTTCCTTCATTTTTCCCGTATTTTCTGTCTTTACATTATTATTTTTTTAACTTTTTGTGTTTGAGGTCTCCTTTTCCCAGACTTCAAGGTTGAATTCTTTCTTCATTTTGGTTTCTGCCCTCCAAATATTGGTCCAGTGGTTTGTGTAAGCTTCATATAGGGTGAAATTTGTTTTCAGTTCTTTTTTTCTCTGATGGGCAGAGCTGAGTGAGGTGGTAATACTGTCTGCTGATAATTGGGTTTGTATTTTTGTCTTGTTTTTTGTTTGAATGAGGCATCCTACACAGGGTGCGACTGGCGGTTGGGTGATGCTGGGTCTTATATTCCAGTGGTTTCCTTTGTGGGAGTTCTCACTATTTGATACTCCCTAGGGTTAGTTCTCTGGTAGTCTATGCTATTGGAGTCAGCGCTCCCACTCCAAAGTCTCAGGGCTTCATCTCTGGCCAGGAATGAAGATCCCACAGGTGGTTTCTAACGGCATTAAATGAGATTAGAACAAATACCCAAAGTTGAGAAACCGAAGATGAACCCCAGACAAATGGCAGCTACAAAATCAGGCAAACAATAATTAAAATTATGGCATATACACCCATAAGTAAAATAGAACAGTCCAATAAAAATAAAGTAAAATAGATTGACCCAGCAAACAAAGGAAACCAAAAATGATATATTACAGTTTACTACAAGACTAAAGTACGTGCCAAAGCCTTTGACTGTGTGGATCACAAAAAACTGTGGAAAATTCTGAAAAAAGATGGGAATACCAGACCACTTGACATGCATCTTGAGAAACCTGTATGCAGGTCAGGAAGCAACAGTTAGACATGGAACAATAGACTGGTTCCAAATAGGAAAAGGAGTATGTCAAGGCTGTATATTGTCACCCTGCTTATTTAACTTACATACAGAGTACATCATGAGAAATGCTGGGCTGGAAGAAATACAAGCTGGAATCAAGATTGCCGGGAGAAATATCAATAACCTCAGATATGCAGATGACACCACTCTTATGGCAGAAAGTGAAGAGGAACTAAAAAGCCTCTTGATGAAATTGAAAGAGGAGAGTGGAAAAGTTGGCTTAAAACTCAACATTCAGAAAACGAAGATCATGGCATCTGGTCCCTCACTTCATGGGAAATAGATGGGGAAACAGTGGAAACAGTGTCAGACTTAATTTTTCTGGGCTCCAAAATCACTGTAGATGATGATTGTAGCCATGAAATTAAAAGACTTCCTCCTTGGAAGGAAAGTTATGACCAAACTAGATAGCATATTCAAAAACAGAGACATTACTTTGTCGACAAAGGTCCATCTAGTTAAGGCCATGGTTTTTCCAGTGATCATGTATGGATGTGAGAGTTGGACTGTGAAGAAAGCTGAGCAGCATGGAATTGATGCTTTTGAACTGTGGTGTTGGAGAAGACTCTTGATAGTCCCTTGGACTGCAAGGAAATCCTACCAGTCCATCCTAAAGGAGATCAGTCCTGGGTGTTCTTTGGAAGGAATAATGCCAAAACTGAAACTCCAGTACTTTGGCCACCTCATGCAAAGAGTTGACTCAATGGAAAAGACTCTGATGCTGGGAGGGATTGGGGGCAGGAGGACAAGGGGACGACAGAAGATGAGATGGCTGGATGGCATCACCGACTCGATGGATGTGAGTTAGAGTGAACTCTGGGAGATGGTGATTGACAGGGAGGCCTGGCGTGCTGCGATTCATGGGGTCGCAAAGAGTCGGACATGACTATGGGACTGAACTGAACTGAAAGCACAAACTGGAAAACAAAACTAAAGCAAGTTGCCAAGTGGGGAATAAAGCAATGAGAACAAAACTAACAAATATGGTGAGAAGAAAGGGAAGAAGGAAAGAATAGATTTCAAAGTTACACACAGGTAGATAAAGAAGATTTATATACATTAAAGTTTAATTTCAAGGAGAAAAGAACAGTAGGAAATGCAAACAAAGGAATTCTGCTGCTGCTAAGTCTCTTCAGTCATGTCTGACTCTATGTGACCCCATAGACAGCAGCCCACCAAGCTCCTCTGTCCCTGGGGTTCTCCAAGCAGGAATACTGGAGTGGGTTGCCATTTCCTTCTCCAATGCATGCATGCATGCTAAGTCTCTTCAGTCATGTCCAACTCTGTGCGACCCCATGGACAGCAGCCCTCCAGGTTCCTCTGTCCATAGGATTCTCCAGGCAAAAACACTGGACTGGGTTTCCATTTCCTTCTCCAAACAAAGGAATCGATGTAGAAAAATAATAATAGGCTTAAAATTAAAATTAAAAAAATAGGAAATAAAAGAAGGCGACTGACTAAAAGGAGAAGTCCACAGAATTGCAGGAGGCCTAAGTAGAGGCAGAGGTTTATAACAACATAAGAAGTGTGATTGAAAATAAAAAAAAGAATCAAAAAGTTATTAAATTTCATAGTGCTCATTAAATCTACAACAACAACAGATTGGGGAAAAAAAATCCAAAAGAAAATGCAAAACTGTTATGCTCCGAGTCCGTATCTCCAAACCGACCGAGACAGAGAGCAAGTCCACCATGGTACTGCAAGGGCAAGAAGGGAGTTTATCTCTAGTGCGCTAGGGCCCAAGTCTCATCCCACACAAGGGAATCCGACAAAAGCCCCGAACAAAGGAGTATGGCGGCTTATATACAGGCAGTTCTTTGTCTCAGTTACAGGAGTAGCTGGCATTACATGATTGGCCAGGCAGGATGAGCGCATATCCTGTCTCTTTCTGGTAAACATGACTCAGGTCCTAGAGCCCGTCGTTTGGTCCCTAACATTCCCCCCTGTCCTTAGATCATATAGAGGAATCTTCCTCTCGGTCCTGAGACAGTTTGATATTGTTGTCGAAGCACAAATAGCTGTACTGTATTTATGCGTTTTTTTTACAAAGGCTATAAGTCTATTGATAATACATGGGCCAAAGGTAAGCATCAGTATAAGTATTAGCAGGGTTCTCAGCAAGGTGGAGATGAGGGTGGTCAACCAAGGGAATTGTTGAAACCAAGACTCAAACTATCTTTGTTGAGCCTCACGTTCTCGTTTACGTTGGGCTAGTCCCTCTTTTACTTTGGCCATAGATTTTTTAACTATTTTTGTATGATCCGCATAGAAATAGCACTCTTTTCCTAGGGCAGCACAGAGTCCCCCTTGTTGCAGAAAGAGCAGATCTAATCCCCTCCTGTTTTGCAGAACTACTTCAGATAGAGAAGTTAGAGACGATTTTAAATGACTAATAGATTGCTCTATACGGGTAATGTTTTTATCTATGGCCGCTCTCAGGGAGTTAAATTTTTGGCCTTGCAGGGACAGAGCTGTTATTCCGGTTCTAGCCCTGGCTATTTCAAGACCGAACATAGTTGCTATGGTTATGGCGGTAAGAGGTTTCCTCTTTTTTTTTGCTTTTTTCTGGATTGAACCTTATTTTGACTTGTGCATAATTGCAACTTTTACAGCTAAAAGTTGGATCTCCTAGGACCCTAGGGAGGGGCTTGGCGAATGAAAAATTAAGTAAATCTCGATCTCTTACTTCCCAGCACCAAGGTCCATCATTAGAAGTAACACAATCTCAAGTTTTACAACAAGAGTCTTGTGCCCCCCCCACAGGTCTTCCAGTCATGTCTGGGTGCGCCTGGGCATGCCCAGAACCCTTGTTCTCGGAGATAACCCTTAGCCCAAGGCACATTTACCATCGGCTTAAGGTCAAAGTACAAGTCTGGCCACCATGTGTTTGGTGGATGTATTGCGGTAGTGGAGTTTAGCACCTCTCGTGTTAGTCCATTTTGCAGCTTTTAGGTGATTTTGACGGGTTGATGCGGGTTCACGCTGGCAACTCCAGAGCAGAGTAACTGGGTCATCCACAAGATGGCCCAGCCGAGTTGTCCTGGTCCTGTTGGTGCCTTTGAAGCTTTAGCCTCAAGGGGTTGGACGGGTGCAGAGATGCTTTTCATTTTTTTTTTTTAGTGTCTTTCTGCTCTGCTGAAGCAGCTGGGCGTACGTGGTTGCAATGCACCCAAGGCCTGATACCGTCAACCTTTAGGGCAGTTGGGGTGGTAAGAAGAACAACATAAGGATCCTTCCATTTGGGTTCTAGTGCCTTGGTTTGGTGCCTTTTGACCCATACCCAATCTCCTGGGCCAATGTCATGTGAGGGAATAGTTCCCTTATTTTGACCCACATGTATTTCCCAGAGCAGTTTTTAGACACGAGAGTGCACCTCGCTTACGGCCATCAAGGCCTCTTGGAATTGTCTCAACGTGGGAGGCGGTAGTTTTTTTTCCCTTCAAATATTGGACATACAGGGGGAGGTCTCCCATACAGAATTTCAAATGGAGTCAGATTAAGTTGATAAGGAGTATTACATGCACGGAAGAGGGCGAAGGGAAGGAGGGTCACCCAGTCCCCGCCAGTCTCTATAGCCAATTTAGTTAAAGTTTTTTTTAGAGTCCGATTTATTTTTTTTAGTTGCCCTGAGCTCTGTGGACTCTATTTACAATGTAACTTGTATTTAGTCCCCAGGGCTAGGGCAAGGCTCTGAACTATTTGACTCACAAAAGCAGGTCCCTTATCAGAGCCGATGGTCACTGGCAGGCCAAACCTGGGAACTATTTTTTTTTTAATCGTTTTTTGCCACTATCATCACAGTTTTTCTCTTTGTAGGAAAAGCCTCTACCCACCCTGAGAAGGTATCCACCAACACTAACAAGTACCGGTAACCATACTTTCCTGGCCTTACCTTGGTGAAATCTATTTTCCAGTGTTGCCCTGGTCCTTTTCCCTGATACCTCAGTCCTGCATGTTGTCCTTTTCCTGGCCTCATCTGTTGACACGCCTTACAAGCATGCACTATGTTTTTTACAGTTGTCTGGTGCCGGGGAAATCGCAGGCGTGCAGTTTGAAAGAGCATCAGAGTCTTCTTTTTTTCCAGATGAGTAGACAAGTGTAAATGCTCACATAGTTGCCATCCCAACTGAGCAGGGAGTATCAAGTAGCCGTCTGATACTCGGTATCATCTCGGTACCATCTATCTTTACCTGTTTGAAGGTTGGTGTGTTTTTGGATCCAAGCAAGGTCTGTGGATGAATACTCAGGGGTTGGGGGCAGAGTTCCCACACCTGGAGGTGGAAGTCCGATCGCCAACATAGGGGTGATGAAATCTTCATCAGCTACTTTTCGAGCTGCCAGGTCTGCAGCACAATTCCCTCGTGCCGTGGGGCTGTCACCCTTCTGATGTCCAGGTATGTGTACTATTGACACAGCCCGAGGCATCTGTACAGCCTCTAAAAGTCTACGGATTTTAGGCAGGTTTTTAATTTTTTTTTCCTTTAGCTGTCAAAAACCCCCGTTCCCGATGTATCGGGCCCTGGATATGTACCGTACCAAAAGCATAGCGACTGTCAGTGAAAATAGTTATTCTTTTTCCTTTGGCTCTCTCTAATGCTTGAATCAGGGCAATTAACTCTGCCTTTTGTGCTGAGGTATCCGGGGGAAGGGCCTCTGCCCATATTGTCTGTCCAGAGTCATCTACTACTGTGGCTCCCACCCGTCTCTGTCCATCTTTTACATAACTGCTGCCATCTGTGAACCATTTTAGCTCACTGTTATCCAGTGGAGTATTGGTTAAGTCCTTTCACATTGCTGTTATCCCGGCCAGTATCTCATCACAATCATGGAGGGGGCTATTTTTCTCCGGATTGGGCAAAAGAGTGGCCGGATTTAGAGTGCAGGGCATTTGGAAATGAATCTGCGGGGTGTCAAGTAGCAAGGCCTGGTAGTGCATCAAGCGGGCATTAGAAATCTATTTACCTGGGGGTTGCTTTAAAACTTTTTCTATGGCATGAGGAGTGTAGACCAAGAGTCTCTGTCCATAAGTCAGTTTATTAGCATCATGGACTAAGAGTGCGGTGGCCGCGATGATACGGAGGCAAGGTGGCCATCCGGCTGCCACTGGGTCCAGTCTCTTGGAAACATAAGCTACAGGTTGCTTCTATGGTCCCCATCTCTGTGTTAGTACCCCTTTTTTTAATCTCCTGCTTTTTATCTACAAATAATTGGAAAGGCTTAGATGGATCAGGGAGGGCAAGGGCAGGAGCTTCTAGCAAGGCTCGCCTGAGCTCTTGGAAGGCCTCTTTTATTGGCTCAGTCCATTTCCAGTCCTTGTTTTTTTTGGTCCCTTCATATAGGGGCCTGGCCTTTTCTGCAAACCCCAAGATCCATAACCAGCAATATCTCACAGTTCCCAGAAATTTTCTCACTTGTCTAGGGTTAGCCGGCTCAGGGATCTGGAGGATGGTTTCTTTTATAGCCTGTGTTAGCCACCTCTGGCCCTATTTTATCTTATAACCGAGGTATGTAACCTCTTGCTTGGCAGTCTGGGCCTTTTTGGCACTAACCCTGTAACCTAAAGTCCCCAAGGTTTGGAGAAGGTCACCTGTTGCCTCTTGGTACTCTTTCTCTGTAGCCGCTGTCAGCATAAGGTCATCAACATATTGTAATAAAACAATGGTAAGGTGTTCAACCTGATACTCACGGAGGTCTTCGTCCAGGGCCTCATTAAATAACGTGGGCGAGTTTTTGAAACCCTGTGGTAAGCGAGTCCATGTCAGCTGCACAGGGGTCTGACCACCGTCTTCCTGCCATTCGAAGGCAAAGATCTCTTGGCTTGCGGGGGCAAGAGGCAAACTGAAAAAGGCATCTTTTAAATCTAAAACAGTGTACCAAATGTAGTTTGGAGGCAAGTTGCTTAGCAATGTATAAGGGTTAGGAACCATAGGATGAATATCATTCACCCGTTTGTTGACTTTTCGTAGATCTTGAACTGGTCTAAAATCAGTTCCCCCAGGCTTTTTCGCAGGCAACAGGGGAGTGTTCCATGGGGACCGGCACCTTTTTAGGACCCCAGCGTCTATGAGGCATTGTATATGAGGAGTAATTCCTTGTCGAGCCTCTTGACTCATGGGATACTGTCGTACCCTCACCGGGGAAGCACTGGCTTTTAGTTCCACAATGATAGGGGGCCTCTGTTTGGCTAGTCCCATTTCTGCAGTTTCAGCCCAGGCCTGAGGGTATCTTTGAACCCATGTTGTACTTCGGGGCTTATTGTCGCTGGGGCCTCTGGCAAGTAGAGTCTGTATTCATCTTTTAATGCCAGAGACAAGACCTGAAGAGGATGCCTGGTCCCATCTAAAACCGACACTTGTCCGTGGTCGAAATGAATTTGGGCATTTACTTTATACAGTAAATCCCTTTCTAACAAGGGCACTGGACACTCAGGTATCACCAGAAAAGAATGGGTTACCTGGTGGGCCCCCAAATTTACTTGCCATTTTGTAGTCCATCTATATCATTTAGTCCCGGTTGCTCCCTGCACCCAGCTACCTTTTTTTAGACATGGGTCCATCTTTTTGGTTTAAGACTGAGTATTGGGCTCCCGTGTCCACCATGAAGCCAACCGGTTTCCCCTCTACATTTATAGTTACCCAGGACTTGGGGAGGGGCTTCGAGCCCTGACCCCCCTAGTCGCTATCCTCACCCGCGTAGAGGATATGACTGTCTGGGGAGGGAGTCTCGTTTTTGGGGTTTTGGGGCCCCTCTTTTAGGTTTTTTGGGGGGCATTTATCTTTTTAATGTCCAAACTTTTTACAAAACGCACATTGGTTTTTTTTCAAGCTTACGCCTTGTCGTTTTTTCTTCAGTTTTTGAGTCCAATTTTTTTTTTCCTTTCTGGAACCTGTTTTTGTTTTTAACCCCAGCAAAAAATATCTGGGCCAGCTCTTTTTGATTTTTATGGTTGTGTTTAGCTCTAAATTTTCTTTTTTCTTTTTTAATGTGGTCTTTTCTCTCTTCTGGGGTCTCTCTATGATTAAAAACTCTCCTGGCTGCCCTCACTAGATCTTGCAAGGATTGTTCATTTAACCTCTCTATCTTTTGTAACTTTTTTTAATATCGGGGGCTGCTTGATTTACAAATGTTAACATAACTGCCGCTCATGACTCATCTGCCTGTGGGTCCATAGGGGTATACTGTCTAAAAGCTTTTATTATCCTTTTTAGGAAGGCTGCTGGGCTCTCATTTGGCTCTTGTCTCACTGAATTTGTTTTGGCCAAATTAGTTGGCTTTTTGGTGGCCGCTCTAAGGCCAACCATGAGAGTCTGACGGTACACTCGGAGAGGCTCCTTACCTTTAGCGCGTTCGAAGTCCTAGTTGGGTCGCACCAAGGGGAACCCCTCCTCAATGAGGTTAGGCTGTATTGTGGGCCTCCCATCTACCCCTGGCACATTTTTTCGGGCTTCTGACAGGATCCATTTGCGCTGCTCTGTAGTAAAAAGTACCTGTAACAGTTGCTGACAGTCATCCCAAGTGGGATTGTGAGTAAACAGGATAGACTCTAAAAGATCAATAAGACCCTGTGGTTTTTCAGAGAAGGAGGGAGTCTGGGTTTTCCAATTGTACAAATCACTAGTGGAGAAGGGCCAATACTGATATGTCCGTTTTTCACCCTCTCTGGCTGGCCCTGCCCGGACCGGAAACTCATGAACGGTGGAGGAGGGAACCTCCGGGTCTTCTTCCACTACGCCGGCCTTTTTTTTTTTTTTTTCGCCTTTCCCGGAGTTCCCTAGGTGGGGCCCCTTTTTCTGGGAGGAGCTTAAGGCTTGGTTCTCTTTCTGGCTTCTCCCGATGAAACCTGTGGAAGCAAGGGCAGGGAAGAGGGAAGGGAAGTGAGGGGCTTAAAAACAAAAGGTTTTAGCCAGGCCAGGGGGCTTTTTACCAGGTCCTTTCAGACCAAAATGTATGGAGTTTGGTCTGGCTGGGTGTCCCGAAGAGTAGGGGGCGAGCACCTTCTCTCTGACCGCTCGAATAGTAGGCAGGCTGAAGGTGCCTTCTTGTGGCCAGCTGACATCAAAAGCAGGCCACTCGGCAGAACAAAAAGTTACTAACTTGCTTTTTTTTTACCAGCAATGATAGATTCTGTGCTCTAGACTTGAAATCAGAGAAGTGGTTAATCATAAGAGATAAAGGAGTAGAAGTTGTTTGTCCCATGATCACAGAAAAGTACACTGGGAGCCAACAGAGCACACATAGAGCAACACAGACACCACGAATAGACAAACAGATAACAAACACAAGGTGGCCACTGACAATGCACTCAATCTTACCTGCAGGGTGTTCACAGAGCTAGCCGCCTCCCCGGCATGATACCGGGCCTCGGCCTTATGCTGGGCTTAATCCAGTAACCAGAGCCAGCTGCCTCCCCAGCACGAAACCAGGCCCTGGCCTTACGCTGACTTGCCTCTACACTTTACAGCCAGATGCCTCCCCAGTATGATACCGGGCCCTGGACTTAATCTGGGCTTCTGCAACGTTAGCACTGGTGCTCAGAGCTCTTATCTCCTAACGAGGTTACTCCCTTTTACCAGGAGAGTTGTCCTCCCCGGCGGGATGGAGATCCCGGACGAGCCCCCAAATGTTATGCTCCAAGCCCGTATCTCCGAACCGACTGAGAGAGAGAGCAAGTCCACCACGGTACTGCAAGGGCAAGAAGGGAGTTTATCTCTAGCACGCTAGGGCCCAAGTCTCATCCCACACAAGGGAATCCGACAAGAGCCCCGAACAAAGGAGTATGGCGGCTTATATACAGGCAGTTCTTTGTCTCAGTTACAGGAGTAGCTGGCATTACATGATTGGCCAGGCAGGATGAGCACATATCCTGTCTCTTTCTGGTAAACATGACTCAGGTCCTAGAGCCCGTTGTTTGGTCCCTAACAAAACAAGTCAAAATAAAATAATACTAAATATTTTTTCTTCATTTGCTGCTGTCAGCATCCTTCGCTCACTGGGAGTCACAGTCTGCCTCGCCCCCCTGGGGTGCCTTCCAACACTGCTCTGGTCTCTGGACCTGCTGTGTGGGTAGCTCAGACTCTAAGGTAGTCCTACTCCTGTGTGTTCTTGCCTCCAATGTCCAGTGTGTTTTCTTTGTGGGAGCTCCCATGGCCTTTTATATACTCTATAGACACAGAGTCTGCCTAGTTGATCATGTGGATTTAATCTGCCACTTGTATAGCTGGTGGGAAAGTTTGGCTCTTCTTCCTTAGCCACACTGCCCTGGGTTTCAATTGTGGTTTTATTTCCACCTCTGCATGTGGGTTGTCCACTGGGGTTTGCTCCTAAGGCTGCCCTGGAGGTACTTGGTCTGGCCCAGTGAGGACCAGGTGTGGAGATGGTGCGGCTACTTGGGTCACAGAGGTTCTGGAAGCACCAGGTACTCACAGGAGTTGGCGGCTAGGGCAGCAGGAAATACAGTGCTCTAGAGGGATATGGCAACCAAGGGTATGAGACAAATTCAAATTCAAGAAATTACGCCCAAGTTTGGTCAAAGTGAAGCTTGAGATAGAAGTTATTTCCCTTTCATCCCACAAAACTCCATTTAATGTCTATATTTTTTAAACTTCATTGAAGTTAAATTTGTGTGACTTAGTCAATTCACAGTTCTAGGTAGTAAAAGTGCATATGTTGTGGTTTAAAATTTTTCCAGCTTTTTTGAGATGTAGATCACATATACCATTGTATAAGTTTAAAGTGTGCAACATAGTGGTTTTAAACATGTGTATATTTGAAAATGACTACCATTGTGGTTTTAGTTAACACTCCCATCACCTAACCATTATATTTTGTGTGTGTGTTTAAAATTTAAAATCAATTGACCTAGCAATTTTCAAATATGCAGTACAATATTATTAACTATAATCACCATGTTATACTTTACATCCCCCAAACGTCAATTAATCAATCATATAACTGGATGTTTGTAACATTTTCAGATTTCCTTCACGCATTCTCCTCAACATCACTCCTGTTCTCTGTTTCTATGAGTTTGGTTTTTGTTTGTTTGTTTGTTTTCTTCCTAAAATAATTTTATAAAACTTGAACAGATCAAAGCAGAAATAAATGAAATAGAGACAAAGAAAACAATTGAAAAGATCATTGAAACTAAAAGCTGGTTCTTTGAAAAGGTAAAATTGATAAACCTTTAGCCAGTCTCATCAAGAGAAGACTCAAATCAATGAAATTAGAAATGAAAAATGAGAAGTTAAAACTGACACCATACAAATAGAAAGGGTCATAAAAGACTACTTCAGGCAGCTCTCTGTCAATAAAATAGACAACCTAGAAGAAATTGACAAATTCTCAGAAATGTGCAATTTCCCAAGACTGAAGCAGAAAGAAGCAGAAAATATGAAGAGATCAATTACAAGCATTGAAATTGAATCTTAAAATGGAATCAAATTGATTTTAAAACTCCCAACAAACCAAAGTTCAGGACCAGATGGCTTCATAGGTGAATTCTATCAAATAAAAGAGTTAATATGTGTCCTTCTGAAACCCTTCCAAAAACTGGTAGAGGACCAGACAGAGATATTACAAGAAAAGAAAATTAAGGTAAATATCACTGGTGAACTTAGTCGAAAAATCCTTAACAAAAAACTGGAAATCAAATACAATATATTAAAAGGATCACATATCATGAATGAGTGGGATTTTTCCCAGGGATGCTAGGATTTCTCAATATCTTCCAAAAGAACAGTGTGATACCCCACATTAGCCAATTGAAGAATAAAATCCATATGATCATCCCAATAGATGCAGAATAAACTTTTGTCAAAATTCAACACCCATTTGTTTTTTTCTTTTGTTTTTATTTCCAATATTCTGGGAAGCGAGTCATAGAGGATCCTGCTGTGGTTTCTGTCAGAGAGTGTTTTGCCTATGTTCTCCTCTACGAGTTTTATAGTTTCTGGTTTTACATTTCGATCTTTAATTCATTTTGAATTTATTTTTGTGTATGGTGTTAGAAAGTGTTCTAGTTTCATTCTTTTACAAGTGGTTGACCAGTTTTCCCAGCACCACTTGTTAAAGAGATTCTTTTCTCCATTGTATATTCTTGCCTCCTTTGTCAAAGATAAGGTGTCCATGGGTGCATGGATTTATCTCTGCGCTTTCTATTTTGTTCCATTGATCTATATTTCTGTCTTTGTGCCAGTACCATACTGTC
This sequence comes from Capra hircus, assembly GCF_001704415.2. Taxonomy (NCBI): domain Eukaryota; kingdom Metazoa; phylum Chordata; class Mammalia; order Artiodactyla; family Bovidae; genus Capra; species Capra hircus. Next base: position 29,967,218 of record NW_017189516.1, on the reverse strand, counting down.
TTGATGACTGTGGCTTTTTTTTTAATTTTTATTTTTACTTTATTTTACTTTAAAATACTGTATTGGTTTTGCCATACATTGACATGAATCCACCACGGGTGTACATGCGTTCCCAAACATGAACCCCCCTCTCACCTCCCTCCCCATAACATCTCTCTGGGTCATCCCCGTGCACCAGCCGCAAGCATGCTGTATTCTGCATCAGACATAGACTGGCGATTCGATTCTTACATGATAGTATACATGTTTCAATGCCAGTCTCCCAAATCATCCCACCCTCTCCCTCTCCCTCTGAGTCCAAAAGTGCATTATACACATCTGTGTCTTTTTTGCTGTCTTGCATACAGGGTCATCATTGCCATCTTTCTAAATTCCATATATATGTGTTAGTATACTGTATTGGTGTTTTTCTTTCTGGCTTACTTCACTCTGTATAATCGGCTCCAGTTTCATCCATCTCATCAGAACTGATTCAAATGTATTCTTTTTAATGGCTGAGTAATACTCCATTGTGTATATGTACCACAGCTTTCTTATCCATTCATCTGCTGATGGACGTCTAGGTTGTTTCCATGTCCTGGCTACTATAAACAGTGCTGCGATGAACATTGGGGTACATGTATGTCTTTTAATTCTGGTTTCCTCGGTGTGTATGCCCAGAAGTGGGATTGCTGGGTCATATGGCAGTTCCATTTGCAATTTTTTAAGGAATCCCCACACTGTTCTCTATAGTGGCTGTACTAGTTTGCATTCCCACCAACAGTGTAGGAGGGTTCCCTTTTCTCCACACCCTCTCCAGCATTTATTGCTTGCAGATTTTTGGATCGCAGACATTCTGACTGGTGTGAAGTGGTACCTCATTGTGGTCTTGATTTGCATTTCTCTAATAATGAGTGACGTTGAGCATCTTTTTATGTGTTTGTTAGCCATCTGTATGTCTTCTTTGGAGAAATGTCTATTTAGTTCTTTGGCCTATTTTTTGATTGGGTCGTTTATTTTTCTGGAATTGAGCTTCAGGAGTTGTTGTATATTTTTGAGATTAGTTGTTTCTCAGTTGCTTCATTTGCTATTATTTTCTCCCTTTCAGAAGGCTGTCTTTTCACCTTGCTTATATTTTCCTTTGTTGTGCAGAAGCTTTGAATTTTAATTAGAACCCATTTGTTTATTTTTGCTTTTATTTCCAGAATTCTGGGAGGTGGATCATAGAGGATCCTGCTGTGATGTATGTCGGAGAGTGTTTTGCCTATGTTCTCCTCTAGGAGTTTTATAGTTTCTGGTCTTACGTTTAGATCTTTAATTCACTTTGAGTTTATTTTTGTGTGTGGTGTTAGAAAGTGATCTAATTTCATTCTTTTACAAGTGGTTGACCAGTTTTCCCAGCACCACTTGTTAAAGAGATTTTCTTTACTCCATTGTATATTCTTGCCTCCTTTGTCAAAGATAAGGTGTCCATAGGTGTGTGGATTTATCTCTGGGCTTTCTATTTTGATCCATTGATCTATATTTCTGTCTTTGTGCCAGTACCATACTGTCTTGATGACTGTGGTTTTGTAGTAGAGCCTGAAGTCCGGCAGGTTGATTCGTCCAGTTCCATTCTTCTTTCTCAAGGTTGCTTTGGCTATTCGAGGATTTTTGTATTTCCATACAAATTGTGAAATTATTTGTTCTAGTTCTGTGAAAAATACCATTGATAGCTTGAATAGGAATTGCATTGAATCTTTAGGTTGCTTTGGGTAGTATACTTATTTTCAATAGATTCATTCTTCTGATCCATGAACATGGTATATTTTTCCCTCCATTTATGTCCTCTTTGATTTCTCTCACCAGTGTTTTATTGTTTTCTATACATAGGTCTTTAGTTTCTTTAGGTAGATATATTCCTAAGTATTTTATTCTTTTCGTTGCAATGGTGAATGGAATTGTTTCCTTAATTTCCTTTTCTGTTTTCTCATTGTTAGTGCATAGGAATAAAAGGGACTTCTGTGTGTTGATTTTATATCCCTCAGCTTCAGTATATTCATTGATTAGCTCTAGTAATTTTCTCGTAGAGTCTTTGGGGTTATCTATGTAGAGGATCATGTCATCTGCAAACAGAGTGTTACTTCTTCTTTTCCAATCTGGAGTCCTTTTATTTCTTTTTCTGCTCTGTTTACTGTGGCCACAACTCCAAAACTATGTTGAAAAGTAATGGTGAGAGTGGGCACCCTTGTCTTGTTCCTGACTTTATGGGAAATGCTTTCAATTTTTCACCATTGAGGATATTGTTTGCTGTGGGTTTGTCATATATAGCTTTTATTATGTTTAGGTATGTTCCTTCTATTCTTGCTTTCTGGAGAGTTTTTATCATAAATGGGTGTTGAGTTTTGTCAAAGGCTTTCTCTGTATCTATTGACATAATCATATAGATTTTAATTTTCAATTTATTAACGTGGTGTATTGCACTGATTGATTTGCAGATTTTGAAGAATCCTTGTATCCCTGGGATAAAGCCCACTTGGTCATGATGTTTGATCTTTTTAATATGTTGTTCAATTCTGATTGCTAGAATTTTGTTAAGGATTTTTACATCTATGTTCATCAGTGATAATGGCCTGTAGTTTTCTTTTTTTGTGGCATCTTTGTCAGGTTTTGGTATTAGGGTGATGGTGGCCTCATAGAATGAGTTTGGAAGTTTACCTTCCTCTGCAAATTTATGGAAGAGTTTGAGTAGGATACGTGTTAGCTCGTCTCTAAATTTTTGGTAGAATTCAGCTGTGAAGCCGTCTGGTCCTGGGCTTTTGTTTGCTGGAAGATTTCTGATTACAGTTTCAATTTCCGTGCTTGTGATGGATCTGTTAAGATTTTCTATTTCTTCCTGGTTCAGTTTTGGAAAGTTATACTTTTCTAAGAATTTGTCCATTTCTTCCAAGTTGTCCATCTTATTGGCATATAATTGGTGATAGTAGTTTCTTATGATCCTTTGTATTTCTGTGTTGTCTGTTGTGATCTCTCCATTTTCATTTCTAATTTTGTTGATTTGATTCTTCTCCCTTTGTTTCTTGATGAGTCTAGCTAATGGTTTGTCAATTTTATTTATCTTCTAAAAGAATCAGCTTTTGGCTTTCATGATTTTTGTTACAGTCTCTTTTGTTTCTTTTTCATTTACTTCTGCCCTAATTTTTAACTTTTCTTTCCTTCTAGTAATGCTGGGGTTCTTCATTTCTTCCTTTTCTAGTTGCTTTAGGTGTAGAGTTCGGTTATTTATTTGACTTTCTTCTTGTTTCTTGAGGTGTGCCTGTATTGCTATGAACCTTCCCCTTTGCACAGCTTTTACAGTGTCCCCTAGGTTTGGGGTTGTTGTGTTTTCATTTTCATTTGTTTCTATGCATATTTTGTTTTCTTTTTTAATTTCTTCTGTGATTGGTTGGTTATTCAGCAGTATGTTTTTCATCCCCCATATGTTGGAATTTTTAATATTTGTTCTCCTGTAATTGATGTCTAATCTTACTGCATTGTGGTCCGGAAAGATGCTTGGAATGACTTCAGTTTTTTTGAATTTACCAAGACTAGATTTATGGCCCAGGATGTGATCTATCCTGGAGAAGGTTGCATATGCACTTGAGAAAAAGGTAAAATTCATTGTTTTGGGGTGAAATGTCTTATAGATATCAATTAGGTCTAACTGGTCTATTGTATCATTTAAAGTTGTGTTTCCTTGTTAATTTCCTCTTTAGTTGATCTATCCATAGGTGTGAGTGGAGTATTAAAGTCTCCCACTGTTATTGTGTTATTGTTAATTTCACCTGGCATACTTGTTAGCATTTGCCTTACATATTGTGGTGCTCCTATGTTCAGTACATATATATTTATAATTGTTATATCTTCTTGGATTGATCCTTTGATCATTATGTACTGTCCATCTTTGACTGTTTTCACACCCTTTGTTGGGAACGCATGTACACCCATGGTGGATTCATGTCAATGTATGGCAAAACCAATACACTATTGTAAAGTAAAATAAAGTAAAAATAAAAATTCAAAAATAAAATAAAATAAAATCTATTTTATCTGATATGAGTATTGCTACTCCTGCTTTCTTTTGGTCTCTATTTGCATGGAATATATTTTTCCAGCTCTTCACTTTCAGTCTGTATGTATCCCTTGTTTTGAGATGGGTCTCCTGTAGACAACATAGAGGTCTTATTTTTGTATCCATTCAGCCAGTCTTTGTCTTTTGCGTGGGGCATTCAACCCATTTATGTCTATGGTAGTTATTGATAAGAATGATCCCACTGCCATTTACTTTGTTGTTTTGGGTTCGAGTTTATACACCCTTTCTGTGTTTCCTGTCTTGAGAAGATCCTTTAGCATTTGTTGGAGAGCTGGTTTGGTGGTGCTGAATTCTCTCAGCTTTTGCTTATCTGTAAAGCTTTTGATTTCTCCTTCATATTTGAATGAGATCCTTGCTGGGTACAGTAATCTGGGTTGTAGGTTTTTCTCTTTCATCACTTTAAGTATGTCCTGCCATTCCCTTCTGGCCTGAAGGGTTTCTATTGAAAGATGAGCTGTCATCCTTATGGGAATCCCCTTGTGTGTTATTTGTTGTTTTTCCCTTGTTGATTTTAATGCTTGTTCTTAGTGTTTGATCTTTGTTAATTTGATTAATATGTTTCTTGGGGTGTTTCGCCTTGGGTTTATCCTGTTTGGAACTCTCTGGGTGTCTTGGACTTGGGTGATAATTTCCTTCTCCATTTTAGGGAAGTTTTCAATGATTATCTCCTCAAGTATTTTCTCATGTTCTTTCTTTTTGTCTTCTTCTTCTGGGACTCCTGTGATTGAATGTTGGCGCATTTGACATTGTCCCAGAGGTCTCTGAGGTTGTTCTCATTTCTTTTAATTCTTTTTCCTCTCTGTTTCATTTATGTCTACCATTCTATCTTCTACTTCACTTATCCTATCATCTGCCTTTTTTATTCTACTTTTGGTTCCCTCCATAGTGTTTTGATCTCATTTCTTACATTATTCGTTGTATATTGACTCTTTTTTATTTCTTCTGTGTCCTTGTTAAACATTTCTTGCATCTTCTCAATCTTTGTCTCCAGGCTATTTATCTGTAACTCCAATTTGTTTTCAAGGTTTTGAATCACTTTCACTATCATTATTTGGAATTCTTTATCATGTAGACTAGGACCTACTTAAAATCAAAAGCTTCTGCACAGCAAATGATACTATAACAATGTGAAAATACAGCCTTCAGAATGGGAGAAAATAATAGCAAACTAGTACAGCCACTATGGAGAACAAGGTGGAGATTCCTTAACAGACTGGAAGTAGAACTGCCATACGACCTAGCAATCGCACTACTGGGCATACACACTGGGGAGACCAGAATTGAAAGAGAGACGTGTACCCCAGTGTTCATCGCAGCACTGTTTATAATAGCCAGGACATGGAAGCAACCTAGATGTCTATCAGCAGGCAAATGGATAAGAAATCTTTGGTACATATACACAATGGAATATTACTCAGCCATTAAAAAGAATACATTGTGAATTAGTTTTAATAAGGTGGATGAAACTGGAACCTATTATACAGAGTGAATTACGCTAGAAAGAAAAACACCAATACAGCATACTAACGCATATATATGGAATTTAGAAAGATGGTAACGATAACCCTGTATATGAGACAGCAAAAGAGACACAGATGTATAGAACAGTCTTTTGGACTCTGTGGGAGAGGGCAGGGATGGTATGATATGGGAGAATGGCATTGAAACATGTAAATTATCACATGTGAAACGAATTGCCAGTCCAGGTTCGATGCATGAGACAGGGTACTCAGGGCTGGTGCACTGGGATGACCCAGAAGGATGGGATGGGGAAGGGGGTGGGAGGGGGGCTTCAGGATGGGACACCCATGGTGGATTCATGTCAGTGTATGACAAAACCAGTACAATATTGGAAAGTGAAAATAAATAAATAAATAAAACTGAAAAAAAATTCAACATTTATGACTTCAAAACTCTTCAGAAATTGGGAATAGAGGAAACCTATAAATCCACAGCTAACATCATAAATCAATGATGAAAAAATGAAAGTATTTCTCTAATCAGGAATTTAAAAGATATCGACTCTTTCCACTTTTATTCAACATAATTTTGGAAGTCCTAGCCCCAGCAATCAGAGAAGAAAAAGAAATAAATAGGATCCAAATTGGAAAAGAAGAAGTTAATATATGAGTTTGATTTTTGTTTGCTTATTTTTCCCTAAAAGCATTTTATGCAACTAATTTCTAGTCACAGCAGTTAATATTTAAGTCCTTCATACTAATTCTACTACCATTTTCCTACAGCACAACTGAAAAATTTTAAAGGCTAGCTTTCCTTGCATACTTTTATTAATCTCACTGAAATAATCTCTGCTCTGTTCTTGAGTATGGCCTTGAAATAAATAAAAACTGGACTTAATTGCACTAAGAATGTCCAGCAATCCCATGGAAATGGAAAGGATGTGGCAGGGAGAGGAAAGGAAAGGAGTGATTTGGGGGTTCCCATTTAAGAACTTATTCTCATATTTGAATCCTTAGATTTATCCGCTGAGACCATATAGGATTTTCTGCTTTTTTACTATTTTTTAAATGGTGATAAATTGTACTTAACACAAAATGTATCATTTTGACCATTTTCAATGTACAGTTCAGAGGCATTTATTACACTAATAGTTTTGTGCAACCATCACTGCCATCTTCCCTAGTGAGCTTCCCTAGTAGCTCAGTTGGTAAACAATCTCCCTGCAATGCAGGAGACCTGGGTTTGATCCCTGGGTCAGGAAGTTTCCTTGGAGAATGAAATGGCAACCCACTCCAGTATTCTTGCCTGGAGAATCCCATGGACAGAAGAGCCTGGAGGGCTTCAGTCCTTAGGATTGCAAAGAGTCGGACACGATTGAAGCGACTTAGCACATACTGAAAATGACAGTTAAGTGTCATTATTTCCACTTTTATTCAGCATAATTTTGGAAGTCCTAGCCCTGGGTCAGCCCTGGGTACAATTATTGTACCAGTTAGGATCTCTATTGGCTAATTCATTTGCTCTCTAGAAGATCTGCCCGTTGATCTCAGTGGAGTGTTAAACTTTCCTAATGTTATTTATTCTCATCAATTTCTCTCTTTATGTCTGTTAGTATTTGTTTTATGTATTTGGGTGCTTCTATATTAGGTGAATATATGTTGACAATTGTAAAACCCTCTTCTAGTATTGATGCTTTTATCATTATACAGTGTATTTCTTAATCTCTCTATAAAGCCTTTAACTTAAAGTCTATTTTGTCTGATATGACTATTGCAACTTCCTCTTTCTTTTCATTTGTGTTTGTTTCCATGAAATATCCCTTTTCATCCCCTTGATATCTATCTATGTGTATCCTTTGCCCTAAATTGTAGGCAACATATTATAGGGTATTGTTTGTTTGCTTTCTTTTTCCTATACAAACTGTCACTCTGTCTTTTTATTGGATCATTTAGTCCATTGACTTTTAACACAATCATATATAAACATATGATTTATATATAATTAATATATATAATATATATATCCAATTTAAAGCTTGTTTTCCTGTTGATTATTCATTTTTTCTTTGTTTTTCTTTTTGTGGTTTGATGTTGTTTTACACTTATTTTCTCTCCTTTTTGGTTTTTATTAATTTATTCCTTTTTAGTTAATTTATTTTAATTGGAGGCTAATTACTTTACAGTATTGTGGTAGTTTTTGCCATAGATCAACATAAATCAGCTATGGGTGTACATGTGTCCCCCCATCTTGAAACATCCAAACTCCCCGCCACCCCATCCTTCTGGGTTGTCCTAAAGCACCAGCTTTTAGTGCCCTGCTTCATGCATCTAACTTACACTGGTCATCAATTTTACATACAGTAGTATACAAATTTCAATGCTATTCTCTCAAATTGTCCCATCCTCACCTTCTCCCACGTAGTCCAAAAGTCTGTTCTTTATCTGTGTCTCTTTTGCTGTCTTGCATATAGGGTCGTCATTACCATCTGTCTAAATTCCATATATATACATTAAAACACTGTTTGCTATAGTCTCCATCATTTCTTTTTCACTTGTTTCTGCTCTGATTTTTATAATTTATTTCCTTCTACTGACTTTGGGGTTCTTCTTTTTCTAGTTTCTTTAGGTATAAAGTTAGGTTGTTTATTTGATGTTTCTCTTGTTTCTTAAGGTAGGCTTGTGTTGCTTTGAACCTTCCCTTTAGCACTGCTTTTACTGAATCCCATAGGTTTGGGGTTGTCGTGCTTTCATTTTCATTTTTTCTATGCGTATTTTGATTTCCTTTTTGATTTCTTCCATGATCTGTTGGTTATTCAGAAGCGTGTTGTTTACCCTCCATATGTTTGTATTTTTAATAGTTTTTTTTTTCCTGTAGTTGACATCTAATCTTACCATATTATGATTGGAAAAGATGCTTGAAATGATTTCAATTTTTTTTTTTTTATGAAGACTAGATTTATAGCCCAGGATGTGATCTATCCTGGAGAATGTTCCATGTGCACTTGAGAAAAAGGTGAATTCCATTGTTTTGGAGTGAAATGCCCTATAGATATCAATTAGGTCTAACTTGTCCATTGTATCATTTAGAGCCTGTTTTTCCTTGCCAATTTTCTCTTCAATTGAAATATCCATACGTGTGAATGGGGTATTATAGTCCCCCACTATTATTGTGTTACTGTTAATTTCCCCTTTCATACTTGTTACCATTTGCCTTATGTATTGAGGTGCTCCTATGTTGGGTACATATATATTTATACTTGTTCTATCTTCTTCTTGGATTGATCCTTCGATCATTATGTAGTGTCCTTGTCTCTTATCATGGTCTTTATTTCAAAGTCTAGTTTATTTGATATGAGTATTACATCCATTTGCATAAAATGCCTTTTTCCAGCCTCTCACTTTCAATCTGCACGTGTCCCTAAGTTTGAGGTGGGTCTCCTGTAGACAGTATATATAGATGACTTGTTAGAGGTTTGACTCTCAAAAATACAATATAAAAATATACAAAACATAATCAATCCCCCAAATTTTAAAATATATATATATGGAATTTGTTTTAAAAAAAACAGGGTTTTTCTGAAAGGTAATTTTAGGTTATAAAAATGAAAAGTAAAGAAGTAATAAAGAACTAATTTTTTAAAAAAAATTAAAAAGTGATAATAGTAAAAATATACCTAGGAATTTCTCTGGAGCTGTTATGGGCACTGTGGGGTCACTTCAGTATCAGATAGTCCCCTGTTCTGGTTTCTACTTGTTCTCAAAGTCTATAGGTGCCCCTCAAATGCACAGTCTCCAGTGTTAAATGCAGGGTTTTATTCTGCTGCACAAGTTACTTCCATAGCAGTCCTCTTTTTTTTTTTTTGGTGGTGGTGGTGAGGGGGGTCCTCTGTTTGCAGGTTTCTTTAGTGTCTAATTTCTACCCTGACACAAGGGGGTGAAAGTGTTTTGTGGAGGGAGAGACACTGCAAACAAATACTGCTGGCATGTGTGGGGAATGTTCACAGTGGATGGACTACACTGGGTTTGACACAGCTCATGGCTCAAATCAAGAATTATATGTGAAAAAGAAGTTACAGCTGACATCACAGAAATATAAAGGATCATAAGAGACTGCTATAAACACCTATATGCCAATAAAACAGACAACCCAGAAGAAATGGACAAATTCTTAGAAATGTAAAGCCTTCCAAGACTGAACCAGTAAGAAATAGAAAACATGAGAGACCAATCACAAGTACTGAAATTGAAGCTATGGTTTAAAATTTCAAACAGATTTCCAGGACCAGATGACTTCAAAGGCAAAGTCTATCAAACATGAAGAGAAGAGTTACCAAATATCCTTCTGAAACTCTTCCAAAAATTGCAGAGGAAGAAACACTACCAAGCTTATTCCACAGGACCACCATCACCCTGATACCAGAAACAGATACAAAAAAAGAAAAGAAAATTAAAGGCCAATATCACTGATGAACACAGACACAAAAATCCACCACAAAGTATTAGCAAATTGAGTCCAACAATACATTAAAAGGATCTTACGCCATGATCAAAGTGGAGTTTTTCCCTGTGATGTAATGATTCATCAGTATCATCAAATCACTAAGTGTGATACACCACATTAACCAATTGAAGAATGAAAACAATATGACCATCTTAATAGATGCAGAAAAAGCTTTTGACAAAATTCAATACCCATTTGTGATTAAAAAAAAAAAAAAAAACTCTCCAGAAAGTGGGAATAGAGGGACCTACCTCAACATAATAAATGCCATATATGACAAACCCACAGCTAACATCATACTCAAATGGTGAAAAATTGAAAGCATTCCCACTAAGATCAGGAACAAGACCAAAATATCCACTCTTGCTATTTTTATACAACTAGTTTTGGAAGTTCTAGCCCAAGCAACCAAAAACGTAAAAGGAATCCAAATTGGAAAAAAGTAAAACAGTCACTGTTTGCGGATGACTTGTTATACATAGATGATGTGATATTTTAAAGATGATACCAGAAGACTATTAGAGCTCATCAATGAATTTGGTAAAGTTATAGGATACAAAATTAGTACATCAAAATTTGTTGCATTCCTATATACTAACAACAAAAGATCAGAAAGAAATGACAGAAACAGCCCCACTTACTGTCATATCAAAAAAAAAAAATAAAATAGCTAGGGGAAAACCTACCTAAGGAGGCAAAAGACCTGTACTCTGGAAACTATAAGATCCTGATGAAAGAAATCAAAGATGACACAAACAAATGGAGAGATATAACATTCTTTCTTGGATTGAAAGAATCGATATTTAATGGAATCCTTATGAAATTAACAATGGCATTTTCCTGACTCAGATGGTAAAGAATCTGCCTGCAGTGCAGGAGACCCAGGTTCAATTCCTGGGTCAGGAAGATCCCCTGGAGAAGGGAATACCAACACACACTAGTGTTCTTGCCTGGAAAATTCCATGGACAAAGGTGCCTGGTGGGCTACAATCCATGGGGTTCACAGAGTTGAAAATGACTGAGCAAATTCCACAGAACAAAAAAAAAATTGTGGAGAAACACAAAAAACACCAAATATCTGAATGTAATCTTTAGAAAGAAAAACAAGGCTGGAGGAATCAGGTTCCCTGACTTCACGCTGTATTACAAAATTGCAGTCATCAGAACAGTATTGTACTGACACCACCCTTACGGCAGAAAGTGAAGAGGAAATAAAAAGCCTCTTGATGAAAGTGAAAGTGGAGAGTGAAAAAGTTGGCCTAAAGCTCAACATTCAGAAAACGAAGATCGTGGCATCCGGTCCCATCACTTCATGGGAAATAGATGGGGAAACAGTGGAAACAGTGTCAGACTTTACTTTTTGGGCTCCAAAATTACTGCAGATGGTGATTGCCACCATGAAATTAAAAGACACTTACTCCTTGGAAGAAAAGTTATGACCAACCTAGATAGTATATTCAAAAGCAGAGACATTACTTTGCCGACTAAGGTCCGTCTAGTCAAGGCTATGGTTTTTCCAGTGGTCATGTATGGATGTGAGAGTTGGACTGTGAAGAAAGCTGAGTGCCGAAGAATTGATGCTTTTGAATTGTGGTGTTGGAGAAGCCTCTTGAGAGTCCCTTGGACTGCAAGGAGATCCAACCAGTTCTGAAGGAGATCAGCCCTGGGATTTCTTTGGAAGGAATGATGCTAAAGCTGAAGCTCCAGTACTTTGGCCACCTCATGTGAAGAGTTGACTCATTGGAAAAGACTCTGATGCTGGGAGGGATTGGGGGCAGGAGCAGAAGGGGACGACAGAGGATGAGATGGCTGAATGGCATCACTGACTCAATGGACGTGAGTCTGAGTGAACTCCGGGAGTTGGTAATGGACAGGCCTGGTGTGCTGCGATTCATGGGATCACAAAGAGTCGGACACGACTGAGCGACTGAACTGAACTGAACTAATAGATGAAGGGAACAGGATAAAAAGTCCAGAGACAAAACAATGCACCTGTCATCAGCTAATATATTAATATGACAAAAGCAACAAGATTATAAAAAGGAGAAAAGACAGTCTCCTCAATAAGTTGTGCTGGGAAAACTGAACAGCTATGTGGAAAAGAATGAAATTAGAACATTCTGGTTCCCTTGGTGGCTCAGGCAGTAAAGAATCTGCCAGCAATGCAGAAGACTCTGGTTTGATACCTTGGTCAGGATGACCCCCTCCCCTGGAGAAGGAAATGACTACCCACTCCAGTTTTCTTGACTGGAGAATTCCATGGACAGAAGGAGCCTGGTGGGCCACAGTCTATGGGGTTGCAAAGAGTTGAACATGAATGAGTGATGAACACTGACACTAAACACAGTCAACTCAAGTTGGATTGTTGTTCAGTTGCCAAGTTGTGTCAAACTGCTTGTGACCCCATGGACTGCAGCATGCCAAGCTTCCCTGTCCTTCACTATCTCGCAGAGTGTGCTTAAATTCATATCCATTGAGTCAGTGATGCTATCTAACCATCTCATCCTCTGCCGCCCACTTCTCCTTTTGCCTTTAATCTTTCCCAGCAACGGGGTCTTTTCTGATGAGTAAGCTCCTCACATAAGGTGGCTGGAACTTCAGCTTCAGCATCAGTATTTCCAGTGTATATTCAGGGTTGCTTTCCTTTAGGATTTACTGGTTTGAACTCCTTGAAGTCCAACGGACTCTCAAAAGTCTATTCCAGCACCATAATTCAAAAGCGTTGATTCTTCAGTATTAAGCCTTCTTTATGGTCCAACTCTCACATCCATACATGACTATTGGAAAAACCATACCTTTGACTATACAGACCTTTGTTAGTGAAGTGATGTTTTTTAATATGCTGTCTAGGTTTGTCATAGCAAAATGGATTAAAGACCTAAATATAAGGCTGTATACTATAAAACCCTTTGACAAAACATAGGCAGAATGCTCTCTGACAAATCACAGCAATATCTTTTCAGATCCACCTCCTAGAGTGATGAAAATAAAAACAAACATAAACAGGATCTTATTAAACTTAAAAGCTTTTGCATAGCAAAGGAAATGATAAACAAAACACAAAGACAAACCAACAAAATGGATAAACAAAAATTTGCAAATAAAGTGACTGACAAGGAAGTGATCTCCAAGATATACAAATACCTCATGCATCTCTGTATCACAAAAAAAAAAAAAAAAAAAACTCGGAGAGAACAAGATGGCAGAGGAGTAGGTGGACATGGAGTCTCTCTCCATGGATACTTCCAAGAATACACCTTCAGAAGTGCATGCAGAACACCAGCTGAGAGTGGACAGCAGTACCTGACCAGTGGAAAAAAATATATAGAACCACACAAAACTCAGTAGGATGAAGGAACGAGGGGGAAAAACAGGAGTGTTACTGGGACTGGACCTGCCCTTGGCAGGTGGGGGAACTGAAACAGGTCCAATCCCCACATTAGGGCAGTTGTCTGAGTAAGAGGAGAAACATTTAAGGCTGAGAGCGAAACAGCTGATCTGTGGCAGCCTAAATGGAATGAGAATCAGACAGTACTTGCTATAGCCATACACATGCCAGGCAGGAATGCAGGTCTCCTGGAAGAGGCAGCAGCTGGGAGCTGGAGTTTAGGGATTGTGAAGCAATTCTAGTGTGAGGGCTGCTGTTGACTCCAGAGAGATGGATCGAGGGGATGTGAGGGAGGGGATCATGGTAGGAAATGCCTGTGGAGGAAAGCCAGGCAGCCATACAAGCAAGGCAATACTGCTGAGTCATGCATAGTGGGTGGAGCCATCACCATAGCCTCTCTCTCTACACATGCCAGCATGAGCAGCTGCACAATAGAGAGGCTGGCCCATCAAATGCCTGATGCGCTGAAGTATGGAGTAGGACCCCACCCAGAGTGCTCCTTTCAGTGTCTGATGTGCCAATCTACAGAGGAGGAGCCTAGTCAGGAGGGCCCCTCTTTGTGCCTGACACACCAAACAGAGAAAGACCCCACCCAGGGTGCCCCTTTATGTGCCTGATGCACCAATCTACAGAGTAGGACCCCAGTCAGGAGGGCCCCTCTATGTGCCTGACATGACAAACCACAGAGAAGGACCCCAGGCAAGGGATCCCTCTAAGTGCCTGAATGGGCAGAGCTACAGAGAAAGACTGGCCAAAGAGGCCTTCTGATCGCCAGCTAAAAGAGGCTCAAAAAATGACTGATAGGGCCATACCTCCTGCCGTGGAGGCATTCTGTGTCCCTGAACACTTGGCACCGCCAGGGTCCCCACAAGCCAAGCAGCTGCACCACCTTCACACTCAACTCTCACTGGGGCAGAGCTGACACAGACAAAAAAAAAAAAATCCTGTGTTTGCGTGCAGGGTCGCTTCAGTCCAGTCCTATCTGACTCTTTGCAACCCTGTAGACTGTGGCCTGCCAGGCTTCTCTGTCAGAGAGGGGGTTTCCCAGGCAAGAATACTGGAGTGTATTGGCCAGTACTGGTTGCCATACCCTTCTAGAGCACTATATTACCTGCTGCCCTAGCCACAAACCCCCCTGAGTACCTGGCACTGTCAGAACCCTTGCGACCAAAGCAGCTGCACCACTTTTACAGCTGACTTTCACAGGGACAAACCCAAGCCCTCTAGATGAGCCTCAGGAGCTAAACCCCAGTGGACAACCCACATGTAGAGGTGGAAATAAAACCACAATAGAAACCCAGGGGCAGTGTGGCTAAGGAAGAAGACCCAAAACGTTCCCACCAGCTATACAAGCTGCACAGCTTAAATCCCACACAATCAACTAAGCAGACTCTGTGCCTATGGAATATATAAAAGGCCTTTGAGAGCTCCCACAAAGAAAACGTGCTAGTTCCAATATCTATGGACATTAGAGGCAAGAACCCACAGGAGTAGAACCAGATTAGAATCTGTGCAGCCCCCACAGCAGGTCCATAGATCAGTACAGTGTTGGACGGCATGCTAGGGAGGTAAGATGAACTGATTCCCAGCACGGGAAAGGACTCTGACAGCAGTGACTCAAGAAAAACATTTATTATTCTTATTTTTTGACTTGTTCTATAGATTGTTTTGGATTTTTTCCCTTTTTTTCCCCTTTATATCCCCATCTGTTGTAGTTGTCGATTTTGTTGGCATTAAGGAATCCTATTAGGTTTTGAGCTTTTTCCTTTTTTTCTTTCTTTTTCCTCAGTCACAGTTTTTATTGTTGTCGTTAACCACTGCCTCTGTGTTGGGCTTTTGCAGTTCTGTGGAGTTTTCATCCTTTTTTTTTTTTTCTTTTCTCTTTTTTTTTTTAATTTTATTTTTTAATTTTTTAAATCTCTTATTTTTGCTACTTTTATTCTTTGATTGCTTTTCCTACTGTTCTTTTCCCCTTGCAGTTAATCTTTAAGGTATATAAATCTTCTTTATATACCCCTATTTAACTTTGCATATCTCTTTCTTTCTTTCTTCTCAACATGTTTGTTAGTTTTATTTTCATTGCTTTATTCCACAATTGGCAACTTCCTTTAGTTTTGTTTTCCAGTTTGTGCTTTAATTAGTTTTGTTCTGGTAGATATAATTTTTGGTTTCCTTTGTTCGCTGGGTCAATCTATTGTACTTAATTTTGTTGGACTGTTTTGATTTTGTTTATGGGTGTATATGTGTATATTCAGTCACACATTCTATTGTTGTTATAAACCTCTGCCTGTACATTAGGTTTTTGCAGTTCTGTGGTGTTTTCCATTTTTTCCCCTTTATTCTTTCTTCTTCCATCTTTTTCTCTTTACTCTTTTTTATAATTTTAATTTTTTAAAACCTATTATATTTTTTTCTACATTTATTTTTCAGTAGCCTTTCCAACTATTCTTTTCCCCTTGGAGTTAACCTTTAATGTATATAAATCTTCATTTACCTCTATTTAAATTTGCATATCTCTTCTTTCTTTCTTTCTGTCTTTTGTTTCTTTCCTTTCCTCTCAACATATTTGTTAGTTTTGTTTTCATTGTTTTATTCCCCAGTTGGCACCTTGCTTTAGTTTTGTTTTCCAGTTTGTGCTTAAGTTAGTTTTATTCTTAACTGGTAAATATAATTTTTGATTTCCTTTGTTCACCAGATCAATCTACTATACTTTATTTTTGTTGGACTGTTTACACCTTGCTCATGCATGTATATGGATATGTGTATATTCCCTTATTTGTATTATTATTTGCCTGATTTTGTAACTGCCATTTGCCTGGGGTTAATCTTTGGTTTCTCCTTTTTGGATATTTGTTTTACTCTCCCTTAATGCCATAACAAGCCACTGGTGGAATCTTCATTCCTGACGAAAGATCAAACCCTGAGCCTTAGGAGTGGGAACACTGACTCCAAAACCCTAGACTACAAGAGAACTGACCTTATGGAGCATCAAATAGTGAGAACACAAAGGAAACCACTTGAATACAAGACCAGGCATTAGCCAACCACCAGTAGCACCCTTTGCAGGACGCCTCAACTAAACAACAAACAAAACAAAAATACAAACCCAGTCATCAGCAAACAGAAGTACCACTTACTCAGCCTTGCCCATCAGGAAAAACAAAGAAACAAACACTCAGCACAAATCTCACCCTATACAAAGCTCACACAAATCACTGGACCAAACTTAGGAGAGCAGAAACCAAAAGGAAGAAAGAATTCAACCTGCTTCAAGGAAAGAATTCAACTTTCCGTGAAGCCTGGGAAAATGAGACCTCAAACACAGTAATGTTAAAAAAAAAAAAGCAAAGAAATACTGCACAAATGAAGGAATAGATTAGAAACAAAGAAGTCCAAATAACTGAAGAGAAAATAGGAAAATTACCTGAAAAGGAATTAAGAATAATGATAGTAAAGATAATCAAAAATCTTGAAAACTAAATGGAGAAAATGAATCAATTAACAAAGACCTAGAAGAATTAAAGAATAAGCATACAGAGACAACACAATTACTGAAATTAAAAGTACTCTATAAGGAATCAATAGCAGAATATCTGAAGCAGAACAAATCGGTGAGCTAGGAGATAAAATGTTGGAAATAACTTCTGAAGAGCAGAATAAAGTAAAAAGAATAAAAAGAACTGAGGACAGTCTCAGAGACTTCTGGGACCATATCAAATGCACCAACATTCTAATTATACAGGTCCCACAAGAAGAAGAGAAAATGAAAGGCTATGAGAAAATTTTTGAAGAGATTATAGTTGAAAAATTCCCCAACCTGGGAAAGGAAATAGCCAATCAAGTCCAAGAGGCACAAAGAGTCCCATACAGGATAAACAAAGGAGAAACACAGCAAGACACATACTAATTGTACTAACAAAGACGAAACACAAAGAAAGAAGAGTAAAAGCAGTAAAGGAGAAGCAGCAAGTAAAATACAAGGGAAACCCCGTACACTTAAGAGCTGATCCTTCAGCAGAAACTCTGAAGGCCAGAAGCGAATGGCAGGATATATTTAAAGGAATGAAAGGGAAAAATCTACAACCAAGATTACTGTACCAGCAAGGATCTCATTCAAAATTGATGGAGAAATAAAAAGCTTGTCAGACAAGCAAAAGTTAAGAGAATTCAGTACCACCAAACCAGCTTTAAAACAAATGTTAAACTGACTTATGTAGTCAAGAAATACAGCAGAAGAAAAAAGATCTATAAAATCAAACCCACACAATTAGAAAATGGCAATAGGAACATATGTATGAATAATTACTTTAAGTATAAATGGATTAAATGCTCCAGCCAAAAGACACAGACTGGCTGAATGGATAAAAAACCAAGACCCATATATATGCTGTCTGCAAGAAACCCACTTCAGACCTCAGGACACATATAGACTGAAAGTGAGATGATGGAAAAATATATTTCATACAAATGGAAAGCAAATGAAAGCTGAAGTTGCAATCTTCATATCAGACAACATAGACCTTAAAATAAAGATTACAAGAGATAAGGAAGGACACTACATAATGATCAAGGGATCAATCCAAGAGGAAGTCATAACAGTTGTAAATATCTCTGCACCCAACATAGGAGCACCTCAATACATAAGACAAACACTAACAGACAAAAAAGGAGAAACTGCCAGTAACACAATTATAGTAGGAGACTTAAAAACCCCACTCATACCAATGGACAGATCATCAAAACAAAATTAAGAAGGAAACACAAGTCTTAAATGATACATTAGATGAAATGAATGTCATTGATATCTTCAGGACATTCCATCCAAATGCAGAAGAATACACCTTCTTCTCAAGTGCACATGGAACATTCTCCAGGATAGATCACATCTTGGGTCACAAATTAAACCTCAGTAAATTTATAAAAAATTGAAATTGTTTCAAGCAATTTCTCCAACCACAACACTATAAGACTAGATATCAATTACAAGAAAAAAAAAAACAACTAAGAAACGCTAACACATGTAAACAACATGTTTCTAAATAACCAACAGGATACTGAAAAAGTAAAAAAAAAAATCTCTAGAAACAAATGACAATGAAAACACAACAAATCAAAACCTATGTGATGCAGCAAAAGCAGTTCTAAGAGAGAAGTTTATAGCAATACAGTCCTACCTCAAGAAACAAGAAAAACATTGAATAGACAACCTAACTTTACATCTAAAGCAACTTGAAAGAGAAAAAAGAAAACAAAATTAGTAGAAGGGAAGAAATCAAAAAGATCTGAGTAGAAATAAATGACAAAGAAATGAAAGAAACAACAGTAAAGATTAATAAAACTAAAAGCTGGTTCTTTGAGAAGATAGAATTGGCAAACCCTTAGCCAGACTCATCAAGAAAAAAAAAATAAAATCAACAAAATTAGAAATGAAAAAGGAGAGGTTACAACAGACAATGCAGAAATTCAAAGGATTATAAGAGACTATTATAAACAACTATATGGCAATAAAATAGATAACCTGGAAGAAATGGACAGAGTCTTAGAAAAGTTCAATCTTCCAAGACTGAACCAGGAAGAAATAGAAATTATGAACATCCCAGTTTTAAGCACTGAAATTGGAGCTGTGTTCAAAAATCTCCCAGAAAACAAAA
Source organism: Capra hircus (assembly GCF_001704415.2). Taxonomy (NCBI): domain Eukaryota; kingdom Metazoa; phylum Chordata; class Mammalia; order Artiodactyla; family Bovidae; genus Capra; species Capra hircus. Next base: position 29,948,128 of record NW_017189516.1, on the reverse strand, counting down.
GCCCAAGACCAGATGGCTTAACTGGAGTATTCTATCAAAAATTTAGAGAAAAGCTAATGCTCATGCTTCTAAAGCTCTTTCAAAAAATTGCAGAGGAAGGAACACTTCCAAATTCATTTTAGGAGGCCACCATCACCCTGATATCAAAACCAGACAAAGACAACACAAAAGAAGAAAACTACAGGCCAATATCAGTGATGAACATAGATGCAAAAATCCTCAATAAAATTTTAGCAAACAGAATTCAGCAACATATCAAAAAGCTCATATACCATAATCAAGTTGTGTTTATTCCAGGGATGCAAGGATTGTTCAATATATGCAAATCAATCAGTGTAATACACCATATTAACAAATTAAAAGATAAAAACCATATGATCACCTCAATAGATGCAAGAAAACCCTTTGACAAAATTCAGAACCTATTTATGATTAAAACTCTTCAAAAAATGGGCATAGAAGGAACCTACCTCAACATAATAAAGGCCTTATATGATAAGCCTACAGCAAACATTATTCTGAATTATGAAATACAGAAAGCATCCCCTCTAAGATCAGGAACAAGAAAAGGGTTCCCACTTTTGCCACTATTATTCAACATAGTTCTAGAAGTCCTAGCTACAGTAATCAGAGAAGAAAAAGAAATAACAGGAATCCAGATTGGAAAAGAAGAAGTAAAGCTCTCGCTGTTTGAAGATGACATGCTACTGTACATAGAAAACCCTAAAGATAGTATCAGAAAATTACTAGAGCTAATCAGTGAATTTAGCAAAGTTTCAGGATACAAAATCAATACACGGAAATCACTTTCATTTCTTTATACTAACAATGAAAAATCAGAAAGAGAAATTAAGGAATCAATCCCATTCACCATTGCAAAAAAAAAAAAAAAGAATAAATTATCTAGAAATAAACTTACCTAAAAAGATGAAAGAATGGTTCACAGTGGATTATAAGACACTGATGAAATCAATTAAAGATGCAATAAACAAATGGAGAGATGTCCCATGTTCCTAGGTAGGAAGAATCAATATTGTGAAAATGAGTATACTAACAAAAGCAATCTACAGATTTAATGTGATCTCTATCAAATGACCAGTGGCATTTTTCACAGAACTGGAACAAAAAATTTCTCAATACATATGGAAACACAAAAGACCCTGAATAGCCAAAGCAATCTTGAGAAAAAAGAATGGACCTGGAGGAATCAAGCTTCCTGAGTTTAGGTTATACTACAAAGCTACACTCATAAAGACAGAATGGTACTCACACAAAATCAGAAATATAGACCAATGGATCAAGATAGAAAGCCCAGAAATAAACCCATGCACCTATGGGTACCTTATTTTTAACAAAGGAGGCCAGAATATACAATGGGGCAAAGACAGCCTCTTGAATAAATGGTGCTGGTAAAACTGGACAGCTCCATGTTAAAGAATGAAATTAGAACACTTCCTAACTCCATACACAAAGATAAATTCAAAATGGATCAAAGACCTAAATGTAAGACCAGAAACTATAAAACTCTTAGAGGAAAACATAGGCAGAACACTGAATGACATAAATCAAAGCAAGATCCTCTGTGACCCACTTCCTAGAGTAAAGGAAAAAAACAGAAGTAAGCAAGTGTGACCTGATTAAACTTACAAGCTTTTGCACAGCAAAGAAAACTATAAGCAAGGTGAAAAGACACCCCTCAGAATGGAAGAAGATAATAGCAAATGACACAACTAACAAAGGATTAATTTCCAAATATACAGCAGTTCATGAAGTTTAATACTAGAAAAACAAACAACCCAATTAGAAAGTGGGGAAAAGACATAAACAGACATTTCTCCAAAGAAGACGTACAGATGGCTAACAAACACAGGAAAAGATGCTCAACATCACTCATTATTAGAGAAATGCAAATCTAAACTACATGAGATATCACATCATACTGGTCAGAATGGCCTTCATCAAAAAGTCTGCAAACAATAAACGTTGGAAAGAGTGTGGAGAAAAGGGAACGTTCTTGCACTGTTGGTGGGAATATAAATTGTTACAGCCAATATGGAAGATGGTGTGGAGATTCCTTTAAAAACTAGGAATAAAACCACCATATGATCCAGCAATCCCACTCCTAGGCATATACCCTGAGAAAACCAAAATTGAAAGAGACACATGTATCTCATTGTTCACTGCAGCACTATTTACAGTAGCTAGAACATGGAAGCAACCTAGATTGCATCGACAGATGAATGGATAAAGAACTTGTGGCATATATACACAATGGATTATTACTTGCCCATAAAAAGAGACACATTTGAGTCAGTTCTGATGAGTTGGATGAACCTAGAACCTATTATACAGAGTGAAGTGAGTCAGAAAAAGAAAGATAAGTACCATATTCTAACACATATATATGAAATCTAGAAAAATGGTACTAAAGAATTCATTTATAGGGCAACAGTGGAGAAACAGACATAGATAACAGACTTATGGACATAGGGAAAAGGGAGGAGAAGGTGAGATGTATAGAAAGAGTAACATGGAAACTTACATTACTATATGTAAAATAGATAGCCAATGGGAATTTGCTGTATGGCTCAGGAAACTCAAAAAGGGGCTCTGTATCAACCTAGAGGTGTAGGATGGGGAGGAAGATGGGAGGGAGTTTTTAAAGGGAGGGAATATATGTATACCTATGGCTGATTCATGTTGAGGTTTGATGGAACAACAAAATTTTGTAAAGCAATTATCCTTCAATAAAATTTTGTAAAGCAATTATCCTTCAATAAAATATGTTAATTATATGTTGATGTATGGCAAAACCAATACAATATTGTAAAGTAAAATAATAATAGTAATAAAAGCAAACAGAAAAAAAAGAAAAAAAAGGCAAACAGAAAACCTCCAAGCAGATGAATTTTTAAAAAATTAATTTTAAAAAATCAAACAACTGAATCAAAAAAATGGGCAGAAAATCTGTGTAGACATTTCTTTAAAGAAGGCAGACAGATGGCCAAAAAGTGCATAAAAAAGTGCTCAACATCACTATTAGAGAAATGCAAATCAAAACTAAATGAAATATCACCTCCCACTGGTCAGAATGGCCATCGTCAAAAAATTTACAAACCATAAATGCTAGAGAGGGTGTGGAGAAAGGGGAACCCTCCTACACTGTTTGTGGGAATGTAAATTGGCACAACCATTATATGAACATTATGGAGGTTCATTGAAAAACTATAGATTAGAATTAGCTTTTGATCTTCTGATTGTACTCCTGGGCATGTATCTGGAAAAAAAAAACATAATTTAAAAAGATACATGCACACCAATGTTCACTGCAGCACTAGTTACAATAGCCAGTATATGGAAGCAACCTGAATGCCCATTGGCAGATGAGTGCCTAAAGAATATGTGGCCCATATATACAATGGAATATTACTCAGCCATAAAAAGAATGAAATGTGATGTTTGATAGAAACCAATGCAATACTGTAGAGCAATTATCTTTCAATTTAAATAAATAAAATTTTAAAAAGGAATGAAATAATGTCGTTTTTAGCAGCATGGATGGAACTAGAGATTGTCATATTGCATGAAGTCAGAGAAAATGAAGTATCATATAGTGTCACTTTTATGTGGAAACTAAAACACACACACATACACACACACACACACACAATGGAATACTACTCATGCATAAGAAGGAATGAAACTTTGCCTTTTGCAACAATATGAATTGACCTAGTTGGTTTTATGCTTAGTGAAAGTAGTCAGAGTCAGAGTAATACAAATAGTGTGTGATATCACTTCTATATGGAATCTAAAAAATAAAGCACACTTGTGACTATACCAAAAAGAAACAGATGAACAGATGTAAAGAACAAAGTAGTAATTACCAGTGGAGAGAGGGAAGAGGGAGGGGTAAGATAGGGGTAGGGGACTAAGAAATAGAAACTACTATGCATAAAATAAAAAAGCTACAAGGATATATTGTATAACACATGGAATATAGCGACTGTTTTATAGTAACTGTAAATGGAATATATTCTTTAAAACTTGTGAATCACTATATTATATACCTGAAACTAATATAATATTTTATATCATCTATACTGAATAAAAATTATTTCCTACCTTTTTAAGGCTCAATATTATATTTTTTGTATCCATGAAATTTTGTTTGTCAATTTATCTGTTGATGGATGTGTTGCTTCTACTTTTTAACTAATGTGAATAATGCTGCTATCATATAGTTGCCCAAATATCAGTTTGAGTTTTGCTTTTAATTATGGCCTATACTCAGCTTAAAGCTCAACATTCAGAAAACAAAGATCATGGCATCTAGTCCCATCACTTCATGGGAAATAGATGGGGAAACAGTGGAAACAGTGTCAGAATTTATTTTGGGAGGCTCCAAAATCACTGCAGATGGTGACTGCAGCCATGAAATTAAAAGACGCTTACTCCTTGGAAGAAAAGTTATGACCAACCTAGATAGCATATTCAAAAGCAGACATTACTTTGCCGACTAAGGTCCGTCTAGTCAAGGCTATGGGTTTTCCTGTGGTCATGTATGGATGTGAGAGTTGGACTGTGAAGAAGGCTGAGGCCAAAGAATTGATGCTTTTGAACTGTGGTGTTGGAGAAGACTCTTGAGAGTCCCTTGGACTGCAAGGAGATCCAACCAGTCCATTCTGAAGGAGATCAGCCCTGGGATTTCTTTGGAAGGAATGATGCTAAAGCTGAAACTCCAGTACTTTGACCACCTCATGCGAAGAGTTGACTCATTGTAAAAGACTCTGATGCTGGGAAGGATTGAGGGCAGGAGGAGAAGGGGACGACCGAGGATGAGCTGGCTGGATGGCATCACTGACTCAATGGACATGAGTCTGAGTGAACTCTGGGAGTTGGTGATGGACAGGGAGGCCTGGCCTGCTGCGATTCATGGGGTCACAAAGAGTCGGACATGACTGAGTGACTGAACTGAACTGAATGATTAGTGATACTAAGCCTCTTTATATGTAATTATTAGCCATTTGTATGTCTTCTTTGGAGAAGTGTCTATTCAAATTGTTTTCCCATTTCCTTTTTTATTTACATATGATTGACATTTAATAGTGTATTAATACTAGATTTAAGTTTTCTAAGCTTTCACATAAGTGAGAGCATATTTTCTTCCACTAACTTATTTTACTTAGCATAATGCCTGCAAAGTTCATCCTTGCTGTCACAAATGGCAAGGTTTCCTACTTTTATGACTGAATAATATTACTTATTATAGATATTCATGACTGAATAATATTGTTGTTCAGTCACCAAGTCATGTCTGACTCTTTGCAACCCCATGTACTGCAGCACGCCAGGCCTCCCTGTCCCTCACCATCTACCAGAATTTGCCCAAGTTCATATCCATTGACTCAGTGATGTCATCCAACCATCTCATCCTCTGTTCCTCTCTTCTGTTTCTTCCTTCAATCTCCTAGTGTCAGGGTCTTCTCCAGTGAGTCAGCTCTTTGCATCAGGTGGCCAAAGTATTGGAGTTTCAGCATCAGTCCTTCCAATGAATATTCAGGGTTGATTTCCTTAAAGATTGACTGGTTTGATCTCCTTGCAGTCCCAGGGACTCTCAAGAGCCTTCTCCAGCACTACAGTTCAAAAGTTTCGATTCTTTGGCACTCTGCCTTCTTTATGGTCCAACTATCACATCCATACATAACTACTGGAAAGACCGTAGCTCTGACTATATGGACCTTTGTCAGCAAAGTGATGTCTATACTTTTTAATACACTGTCTATGTTTGTCATAGCTTTCCGTCTAAAAAGCAATCGTCTTCCGATTTCATGGCTGTAGTCACCATCTGCAGTGACTTTAGAGCCCAAGAAGAGAAAATCTGTCACTGCTTCCACCTTTTCCCCTTCTACTTGCCATGAAGTGATGGGACCGGGTTCCATAATCTTAGTTTTTTTAACATTGAATTTTTAGCTGGCTTTTTCACTCTCCTCCTTCACCCTCATCAAGAAACTCTTTAGTTCCTCTTAGCTTTCGCTATTAGAGTGGTATCATCTACATATTGAAGGTTGTTGAATAACATTATACAGTCATACAAAGTAGGAAATCTTGCCATTTGTGACAACATGGATGAACTTGAGGGCATTATGCTAAGTGAAATTAGTCAGTGGAAGGCTTCCCTGGTGGCTCAGATGGTAAAGAATCCGCCTGCAGTGCAGGAGACCCAGGTTCAATCATGAGTCAGGAAGATCCCCTGGAGAAGGGAATGGCTACCGACCCCAGTATTCTTGCCTGGAGAATTCCATGGACAGAGGAGCCTGGCAAGCTACAGTCTATGGGGTTGCAAAGAGTCAGACATGACTGAGCAATTAACATTTCCTTCCTCTTCCTCCAATATTCCACTTAATATACATATCACTGTTTCTTTATCTATTTATCCATTGATGGAAACAAATTACTTCCATGTCTTGGCTATTATAAATAATGCTTCAGTGAACATAGGGATGCAGATATGTCTTTTTTTGTTGTTTTTGTTTTGTCGTCATTGTTACTTTTACATATATATATTATTGAAGTATAGTTGACTTACAATGTTTCAGATGCACAGCAAGGTGATTCAGTTATACAAATACACATATAATATTTTTGAAATAATTTCCCATCATAGGTTATTACAAGATATTGACTATAGGTCCCTATGCTATACAGTAAACCTTTGTTGCTTGTTGCATATCTATTTTTAATTAGAAATGTGGCATTCTATTTGTACTAAGTCAAACAAGTGGGATCAAAATGTCATAAATTTTTTAGATAAGCAAAAAGTCATATTTTTTAAAATGTATGTATTATCCATATGTGTGTGTGTGTGTGTGTACTAAAGCTTTTCTACTACACTTGATAAAGTCTTGAGAAAGAACATCAAAAAAAAAGAAGAGATGGAGAAATTGGAGAACATAAACTAAATGAAATGACAGCACTGACTATGAAATATAAAAAGTGAAAAACACTAGATAAAAGTAAAACATCATCATATAGCCCAGTTGTTTTTAAACATGACTACTCATTTGAAACATATCTGGAGCTTTGAAGAAAAAAAATGCCTGATCATTTCTATTTTTCAAAAAATTTTGACATACTTCTGCTATGCATCTGTATTTTAAAAAGTGATTGCAGGTTTTTCTGTTAGATACTAGTTTGGGTGATAAAGAATTCTACTGTTTTTCTGTTGACCAATCATAATACAATAAATGGTATTAAGTGAGTAAAATGGTTACATAATCACAGTAGTAAAAGACGTTTGTCAGTTGTCACAGTCAATATCCAGACAAAGAGTAAAAGATAATTACAATTGCAAGTCATAATGGGAACATAGTTAACTTAACAATATAAAATAATTACATTCAATTTGGGAGGATCAAACTGAGTGATGTGGTCAGTGGGAGTGCATACATACACATGTTTTTATCTACCCAGCCAGTCTATGTTTTTTGGTTGGTGCATTTAATTCAATTGCATTTAAAGTAATGATTGATATGTATGATCCTATTATATTACCATTTTCTTAATTGTTTTGGGTTTATTTTCTGTAGATCTTTTCCTTTTCTTGTGTTTCCTGCCTAGAGAAATTCCTTTAGCATTTGTTGTAAAGCTGGTTTGGTGGTGCTAAATTCTCTTAACTTTTGCTTGTCTTAAAAGCTTTTGATTTCTCCATCAAATTTGAATGAAAGTCTTGCTGGGTAGAGTATTCTTGGTTGTAGGTTCTTCCCTTTTATCACTTTAAATATATCATGCCATTCTCTTCTGGCTTGTAGAGTTTCTGTTGAGAAATCAGCTGATAGCCTGATGGGAGTTCCCTTGTATGTTATTTGTCATTTTTCCCTTGTTGCTTTTAATATTTTATCAGTATCTTTAATTTTTGTTGGTTTGATTTTTATGCATCTCAGTGTGTTTCTCCTTGGGTTTATTCTGCCTGGAACTCTCTGTGCTTCCTGGACGTGATTCACTATTTCCTTTCCCATGTTAGGGAATTTTTCAGCTATTATCGCTTTAAATATTTTCTCAGGTTCTTTCTCTCTTCTCCTTCTGGGATCCCCTATAATGTGAATGTTGATGAATTTAATGTTGTCCCAGAGGTCTCTTAGGCTGTCCTCATATCTTTTCATTCTTTTTTTTTTTTAATATTCTGTTATGTGGCAGTGATTTCCAGCATTCTGTCCTCCAGATCATTTATCCATGCTTCTTCAGTTATTCTGCTATTGATTCCTTCTAGAGTATTATTCATGTCTGTTCTTTAGTTCTTCTAGGTCTTTGGTAAACATTTCTTGCAAGGGGTGCAGATATTTCTTTGAAATAGTGAGTTTATTTCTTTCAGGCATATACACAAAGGTGGAGATGTTGGATCTGATAGTTCTATTTTTAATTTTTTTTAGCAACTTCTATTCTGTTTTCCATAGTAGTCCAACTAATCTAGCAACAATGCACAATTGTTCCATTTTATCCACATCCTTGCAACACTTGTTGTTTCTTGTCTTGTTGATAATAGTGATTCTACTGTGTAAGGTGATATTTTACTGTGGATTTGACTAGAATTTCCCTGGTGATTAGTGATGTGGAACATATTTTCATGAGCCTGTATCTCATCTGTATATCTTCTTTGGAAAAGTGCCTATTCAGATCCTCTACCCATTTTTAAATGGGTTCTTTGTTTTTTGTTGGTGGCTTGAGTTACATGAGTTCTTTATATATTTTGGATATCAATCCCTTATCAAATTTATGATTTGAAAATATTTTCTTTCAGTGGGTGTGTTACCTTTTCATTCTACTGATGATTTATATGGCTGTGCAGAAACTTTTTAATTTGATGTAGTCCCATTTCTTTATTTTTATTTTCATCGTCTTTGCTTTTGATGTCAAAAGGGTTCACACTTTTGGGGCTCATGAATCTGGATGTCCATTTCTCTCAATAAATTTAGTAAGTTTCAGTCTTCATTGCTTTCAATATATTGTCTCTCATTTTATTGTTTTCTTCTCCTTCCTGGGTTCCCATAATGTTTTTTTTTTTCTTTCTTTCTTTCTTTGGTTAGTCCCATAAATCCATTGGGATCTCTTCATACTTTTTAATTCTTTTTTTTTTCTTTTTTCTCCTCTGCCTGGATTTATCTTTGTGTTCCTTGATACTTTTTTTGTTCTTAGTTGAGTCTGCTATTGAAGCTCACACATTGTACTTTCAGCTCTCGGTTCAGTTGTCACTCAGTTATGTCCAACTCGTTGCAACCCCATGAACTGCAGCATGCCAGCCTTCTCTGACCATCACCGACTAGCAGACATTGCTCAAACTCTTGTCCATCGAGTTGGTGATGCCATCCAACCATCACAACCTCTGTCATTCCCCTTCTGCTCATGCCTTCAATCTTTCCCAGCATCAACTCCTTTCCAATGAGTCAGTTCTTTGCATCAGGTGGCCAGAGTATTGGAGCTTCACCTTCAGCATCAATCCTTCCAGTGAATATTCAGGACTGGTTTCCTTGAGGATTGACTGGTTGGATTTCTTTGCCTTCCAAAGGACTCTCAAGAGTCTTCTCCAACACTACAGTTCAAAAACATCAATTCTTCGGCACTCAGCAAGTCTCTCACTGTTTCCATTGCTTCCCCTTGTATTTGCCATGAAGTGATGGGACTAGATGCCATGATCTTAGTTTTCTGAATGTTGCATTTTACGCCTAATTTTTCACACTCACTTTCATCAAGAGATGCTTGAGTTCTTCCCTTTCTGCCATAAGGATGGTGTCATCTGTGTTTCTGAGGTTATTGATATTTCTCCTGGCAATCATGGTTCCAGCTTATGCTTCATCCCACCTGGTATTTCACATGATGTATTCTGCATATAAGTTAAATAAGCAGGGTACCAATATACAGCCTTCATGTATTCCTTTCCTGATTTAGAACCAGTCTGTTGTTTCATCTCCAGTTCTAACTGTTGCTTCTTGACCTGCATAGAGATTTCTCAGGAGAGGTGGCCTGGTATTCCCATCTCTTGAAGAATTTTCCACAATTTTTTGTTATCCACACAGTCAAAGGCTTTGGCACAGTCAAGAAAGCAGAAATAGGTATTTTTCTGGAACTCTCTTGCTTTTCTGATAATCCAGTGAATGTTGGCAATTTGATATCTGGTTCCTCTGCCTTTTCTAAAACCAGCTTGAACATCTGGAAGTTCATGGTTCATGTACTGTTGAAGTCTGGCTTGGAGAATTTTGTGCATTACTTTGCTAGTATGTGAGATGAATGCAATTGGGTGGTAGTTTGAACATTCTTTGGCACAGCCTTTCTTTGGGATTGGAATGCAAACTGACATTTTCCAGTCCTGTGGCCACTGCTGAATTTTTCAAATTTGCTGGCATGTTGAGTGCAGCACTTTCACATCCTCATCTTTTAGGATTTGAAATAGATCAGCTGGAATTCCATCATCTCCACTAGCTTTGCTCATAGTGATGCTTTCTAAGGCCCACTTGACTTCCCATTCCAGGATGTCTGGCTCTAGGTGAGTGGTCACACCATCGTGATTATCTGGGTTGTGAAGATCTTTTTCATCTAGTTCTTCTGTGTATTCTTTCCACCTCTTCTTAAGATCTGTTTCTGTTAGGTCCATACTATTTCTGTTCTTTATTGTGCCCATCTTTGCATGAAATGTTCCCTCGATATCTCTGATTTTTTTAAGAGATCTCTAGTCTTTACACATGGACATCACCAGATGGTCAATACCTAAATCAGATTGATTATATTCTTTGCAGTAAAATTCTTTGCAGAAATCCTGTATTTCTTTGCAGTAATCACTGAGGAAGGCTTTCTTATCTCTCCTTGCTATTCTTTGGAACTCTGCATTCAAATGGGTATATCTTTCCTTTTCTCCTTTGCCTTTAGCTTCTCTTTCTTTTCTCAGCTATTTGTAAGGCCTCATCAGACAACCACTTTGCCTTTTTGCATTTCTTTTTCTTGGGGATGGTCTTCATCACTGCCTCCTGTACATTGTCACTAACCTTCATCCATAGTTCTTCAGGTACTTTGTCTATCAGAGCTAATCCCTTGAATCTATTTTTTACTTTCACTGTATAATTGTAAGGGATTTGATTTAGGTCATACCTGAATTGTCTAGTGGTTTTCCCTACTTTCTTCAATTTAAGTCTGAATTTGGCAATAAGGAGTTCATGATCTGAGCCACAGTCAGCTCCCAGTCTTGTTTTTGCTGACTATATAGAGCTTCTCCATCTTTGGCTGCAAACAATATAATCAATCTGATTTAGGTATTTACCATCTGGTGATGTCCATGTGTAAATTTGTCTCTTGTGTTTTTGGAAGAGGGTGCTTGCTATGACCAGTGTGTTTTCTTGGCAAAACTCTGTTACACTTGTCCCTGCTTCATTTTGTACTCCAAGGCTAAACTTGCCTGTTACTCCAGGTGTCTCTTGATTTCCTACTTTTGCATTCCAGTCCCCTGTGATGAAAAGGACATCTTTTTTTGGGTGTTAGTTTTAAAAGGTCTTGTAGGTCTTCATAGAACCATTCAACTTCAGCTTCTTCAGCCTTACTGGTTTGGGCATAGGCTTAATTACTGTGATATTGAATGGTTTGCCTTGGAAACGAACAAAGATCATTCTGTCGTTTTTCAGATTGCATCCAAGTACTGTCTTCGGACTCTTTTGTTGACTATGAGAGCTACTCCATTTCTTCTAAGGGATTCTTGCTCACAGTAGTAGACATAATAGTCATCTGAGTTAAATTCGCCCATTCCAATGATTCCTAAATGCCGATATTTATTCTTGCTATCTCCTGTTTGACCACTTCCAATTTACCTTGATTCATGGGTCTAACATTCCAAGTTCCTATGCAGTATTGTTCTTAGCAGCATCCACAACTGGGCATCCTTTTTGCTTTGGCTCCATGTCTTCATTCTTTCTGGAGTCATTTCTCCATTTTTTCCAGTAGCATAATGGGCACCTACCCGACCTGGGAGTTCATCTTTCAGTGTCATATTTTTTTTTAGCCTTTTCATACTGTTCATGGGGTTCTCCTGCAAGAATGCTGAAGTGGTTTGCCATTGCCCTCTCCAGTAGACCTCATTTTGTTAGAACTCTCCACAATTACCCATCTGTCTTGGTTGGTCCTACATGGCATGGCTCATAGTTTTATTTAGTTAGGCAAGGCTATGGTCCATGTGATCAGTTTAATTAGTTTTCTGTAATTGTGGTTTTCATTTTGTCTGCCCTCTGAGGGATAAGGATAAGAGACTTATGGAATCTTCCTGATGGGAGAGACTGACTTTATGGGAAACTGGGTCTTGTTCTGATGAGCAGGGCCATGTTCAGTAAATCCTTAATCCAATTTCTGTTGATGGGTGGCGCTGTGTTCCCTCCCTGTTGTTTGACCTGAGACCAAACTATGGGGAAGGTAATGGTGGCTCAGACAGTAAAGCGTCTGTCTACAATGAGGGAGACCCAGGTTTGAGTCCTGGGTTAGGAAGATCCCCTGGAGAAGGAAATGGCAATCCATTCCAGTAATATTGCCTGGAAAATCCCATGGACAGAGGAGCCTGGTAGGCTACAGTCTATGAGGTTGCAAAGAATCAGACATGACTGAGCGACTTCACTTTCACTTTCAATGAAGATAATGGTGCCCTGCTTCATAAGGTCCTGTGCAGGCACTGTCGCACTCAGTGACCCTGACCCTGCAGCAGACCACTGCTGATCCATGCCTCCACCAAAGACTACTGGACATTGACAGGCAAGTCTGGGTCAGTCTCTTGTGTGATGACTGCTCCTTTCTCCTGGGTCCTGGTGCACACAAGATTTTGTTTGTGCCCTCCAAGAGTTTGTTTCCCCAGTCCTGTATAAGTTTTGACAGCTCAGCTGTGGAGTTAATGGCAACCTCCTCCAAGAGGGCTTGTGAAACACCCAGCTCTGCTGTACCCAGAGCCACTGCTGACCAGTACCTCTGCAGGAGACCCTCAAACACAAAGGCAGGTCTTGCTCAGTCTCTGTGGGATCTCCTGGTGTGCACAACGTTTTGTTTGAGCCCTCTGAGCATCTCTGGTGGGTATGGGGTTTGATTGTAAATGCAATTTTGCCCCTCCTCTAGCATATGCTTTTTTTTAATGGTTTCTTTTTCATTGTTAAATTTCTCGTTGTGTTCATGGATTTTTATGTTCCTGTTTTTATTTAGCTTTCTGTGTGTTCTTGTTTTTCACTGAAATTTTTAGAGGATTATTCTGAATACTTTACCAGACATTTCACAGATCTCTATTTATTTAGGGTCAGTTAGTAGAACTTTGTTACTTTCAATTGGTAGTATCATGTTTACCTGATTCTTCATGATCTTTGATTCCTTTTGTAGGTATCTATACATTTGAGTAAGCAGTCTCCTATCCCAGACTTCACAGATTCTCTTCAACAAAGATATTCCTTTAGTTATCAGCATACCTTGAGGTTCTGGATGGCTCAACTGATAGCATCCTTTGGCATATAGGGCTTCCCACTGGGTTCTCTATTAGGGTGAAGCCACTGCCTGGACTCTGAGAGTGGCGGGTGCACTACTAACTCAGCTCCATGGTTGCATGAGATTATTGGCTGGGCTTCATGTTCAAGCAGGGCTGATATTTAGGCTTCCTGTTCAGGGGCCCTGCTGATTGTGTTCCTCAGTAATGTGGGGCCATTAGATGGGTTCTGCAGTCACCTCTGTTCAGGCAGGGTCACTGGCTATGTTCCCTTTTAGTGTGATGCCACTGGTTGAATTATTCAACTGAGCAGGGGTATAGGCTTTCCTCCACAATCAGTCCTGGTTGGGTAGAGATTTAGGCTGTAATGCCCAACTAGACAGAGCTTCTGGCTGGACTCTGTTTAAGTGAGGCCACAGGCAGGAATTCAGTGTTGAACAGATATTCAGGCAGTGCTATGTAAACAAGCTGAGATTCAGACTGTGCTCCAGAGTAGAATGGGCCATATGCTGGGTTTAATAATCAGGTATGTTGCTATTCAGATGTACAAATTGGGTTTAGAAAAGACAGAGGACCCAGAGATCAAACTGCCAGCATTTGTTGGATCATAGAGACAGCAATGAAATTACAGAAAAACATCTACTTCTGCTTCATTGTCTATGTGAAAGCTTTTGACCGTGTGGATCCCAACAAACTGGAAAATTCTTAAGAGCTGGGAATACCAGATCACTTTATCTGTCTCCTGAGAAGCCTGTATGCAGGTCAAGAAGCAACAGTTAGAACTAGACATAGAACAAAATCAAAATCAGGAAAGGAGTACATCAAGGCTGTATATTTTCACCCTGTTTATTTAACTTATATGCAGAGTACATTATTCTTAATGCAAGGCTGGATGGCTTAATCAAGATGGCTGGGAGAAATACCAACAACCTCAGATATGCAGGTGATATGACTCTAATGACAGAAAGGTGAAGAGGAATTAAAGAGCCTCTTGATGAATGGAAAGAGGGGAGTGAAAAGGCTGGCTTAAAACTCAACATTCCAAAAACTAAGATCATTGTCCCATTACTTTGTGACAAATATATGGGAATAAAGTGAAAGTAGTGACAGATTTTATTGTCTTGGGCTCCAAAATCACTTGCAGACAGTGATTGCAGCCATGATATTAAAAGACACTTGCTCCTTGGAAGGAAAGCTATGACATACCTAGACAGTGTATTAAAAAGCAGAAACATCACTTTGCTGACAAAGGTCCATATAGTCAAAGCTATGGTTTTTCCAGTAGTCTTGTACGGATGTGAGAGCTACACCATAAGAAGGCTGAGCACCGGAAGAATTAATGCTTTTGAGCTGTGGTGTTGGAGAAGACTCTTGAGAGTCCCTTGGACTGCAAAGAGATCAAACCAGTCAATCCTAAAGGAAATCAACCCTGAATATTCATTAGAAAGACTGATGCTAAAGCTGAAGCTCCAATATGTTGGGCTACCTGATGCCAAGCGCCAACTCATTGGAAAAAGCCCTCATGCTGGCAAACACTGAGGGCAGGAGGAGAAGGGGGGTGACAGGATGAAATGGTTGGATGGCATTATCGACTCAATGGACATGAGTTTGAGCAAACTCCAGGAGATAGTGAATGACAGGGAAGACTGGCATGCTGCAGTCTAGGGGTCGCAAAGACTTAAATGACTTAGTGACTAAACAACAACATCCTGCTGTTCAACAAGTTTTCTGGTTGGGACCTTTGGCTCAGGAGGAGACTCCAGCTGTATGCCACAGGTAGGAGAGGCTACGTATTGTTTTGCAGTTGAGCAGGGTTGCTGGTTAGGCTCCCTCATGAGGTAAGGCTGCAGGCTATGCTCTATGATGGGGTGACATGACTGGCTGGGCTTCCTGCCTTAGCACGGCTATTGGCTGACCTCTGTTGCCTGTAGACTAGTCTTCATCACCTGGTGGTACCATAGGCTGGATTCTGAGACTGTCCATGGTCACTGATAAGGTTCCCTGGTTATGCAAGGCAGAGTCTGTACAATTTGGCAAGACTGCTGTCTTGGTTCCCTGCCCAAGTATTGCTTTAGGATGGGTGTTGAGGCTTTCTGGATTCTCTAGTTAGGCTTCCTGGTCGGGTTAGACTAGTGGCTATATTCAGCAGCACACAGAGCTTTGAATTTGGTTCCCTACACAGGTGGAGCTACAGAAAGAAATTAATAGCTGATTTGGCTTTCTAGTATCAGAACCAGGTAGATCCACCCACTTTTCTCCCCAGCCAGATAGGGCCACTGGCTCAGCTCTGCTGGTGGATAGAACTACTGGCTGAACTGCAGTAAACATGACTGAGGATGGGCTACAGGACTGCCACAGTTCTCTAGTTAGGTTTGGGTGTATATAACATGATAGTCAAACAAACATGTATGTTTTCCACCTTACATTCAGCACCTAGGTCAGCTAAATTGGTAAAGGTCTTAGCCCACCATTGTCCACTTACCTATGTGAGATAAGCCTCTCAATTTTGGTTGTTGAGTATCACTGGTTAGGGGAATAGGTGAATCTTGATAAGTGAGGTTTATATGTGAGCTGGGCTAGGGGAAAAGTTAATATGTTGTGTGTACTAAAATTAGGTTGGTGGAAGCAACCTCAGAATGTGTTTAAATTTGCCATCTTATTTATTTCTGTGGCTAAACCTATATGAAGGTTGGGTTTTGTGGATGACTGTATATTCCTCCCTTTTTATATTGGTATACTTTGGTGTTTTGGTTTCTTGGCAATTACAATGGCAAACAACATTATGTTTCCACAGTTGTGACATAAGCTTCACAGGTGCACTCAGAAGTTGTTTTTTTTTTTAATTATTATTTTATTAAATGAGACACCAAATTAGATCCTAAATTATGGGACATTACAACATGGGATCCTCATAGGTGGGCATATTATTTCAAAAAATAGACACCAATTGTATTGTACACTTTAGCCTATTTCTGTCTCTGTTTATTACAACATTGCTGTGTTTCAGTGCAGGGCCAGCTGCTCCATTGCTGTGTGTTCTAGGGGAAATCTCTCTAGGACAGGCATTTCTATAGCTTTAATAACCTCATAGTGGACCCTTGGGAGTAGTGGTGTAACCAAACCAACAAATTTCTTCCCATGCTAAATTTGCTACTAGGTTTCTTTCTCATAATTATTTCTATCTCCTCAAAGGTGGTTGTGTATTTTTTAAGGACCCCCAGAAGAGTACCTTTGGATCTTAATTTCCCTCGAGTATTTTCCAAATCCTTTTAACAGTGACCTTTGTAGGCCCAGCAGATTTTGTGACAGCCATAAAACACATAGATGTCAATTTGATTGGGGATTCCCATGTAGAGAGAGGTTAGATTTTTATATGGGATCAAGTATGATTTTCATAAGAATTATCTTTTCAGTGATACCCAAGGAGCTATCACTAATACTATGGGCAGGGCAGCATTGCATCTGTGTTATATAAAATTTGCGGTTGGTCCTGTGAGGTTAGATTAGGGAAGAATTCCCAAGCTGATTATGCATGCATGTATGTTCAGTTGCTTCAGTTGTATCCAATTCTGAAACTCTATGGACTATAGCCAACCAAGCTCCTCTATCCTTTAGAATCTCCAGGCAAGAATACTGGAATGAGTTGTTTATGCCCTCCTCCAGGGGATGTTCCTGACCCAGGAATCAAAACCTGCATCTCCTGTGTCTCCTGCATTGCAGGTGGATTCTTTACTGCTGAGCCACCAGGGGAAAACCCCAAGCTGATAATACTCCCCAGTTTTTTTAGATATGCCTTGACTTAGGCAATGTTATATAATATACATTGCCTTCCATATAATATATTAATTAGTGGTCAAAGGAAGAAGTTTGTGGTAAGGTTCCGTTTGGTCATATGGTTAGTAACAGTTTCTCTCTACTTCAATAAATGAGACTCATAATGGAGAGGGAGAGAGAATATTATAATTAATGTTATAGGAAAAATGGGCCTGTAGCCCTATAATAATGTAATGTAAGAATGTACATTATTAGCAGGTTTCTACATTCATCATCCTGCCATGGAATAATAAAAACTATAATTTTTTCTCTGTAATCCCACAGAGTTTGTTGGTATTGACTCTGCATTACAGCATTTTTTATTTGATTACCAATCTCCGAGCATACTGATTGTAATTATTAGGTACTAATCTTTTTCTAGGAATTCCATAAATAAAACCCAATAGGTCGTGACCTGCTGCTCTGTTCGATGGCCTTAATAATAGTAGGTGGTATTCATCTGATTTGAAGTAAAACTTAGCACATGGGCTTATACAAGTCATTTATGAGTCACAAGTGATATTTTAAAGTTGGCTTAGTCAGAATGTATGTTATCAATAGTAGTAGACTAGACTTGAGGAGGAAGGTTAGCCTCAGTATTGATGTTGTGATTGTGTTAGTGGGATTGACTGACCCAGACAGTAAAATAGCATGGTGTCTGTTGTCTCAATCTGACCCATGTTGTGTGTTTCCAACGGTGTGTATGTGGCATGCTGTTTCCCAAACATACTTTTGTCAACCATTGGAATGTATGGTCCAGGGTTAAGTGATCAATGTGTAGTTGACACTGGTGACAGTAGGAGTGGCATGGCAACAGACTAGGGATTAAAGTTAGATGTCACCTGCAACCAGCACTAAGGAATATGATTGCACACTGGGTATAACACACCAAATGGTATTAATCAGTCCAGGGGTAGATTAGTTCTAACCTCTTAGATGTTGGAAGTAAGTTCTGGTTTGTTCCACAGTGCTTTTAGTGGGCAGCATAATGAAGTCACATCTCCAGACAATGGTAGGTGGTTTGCTTAGCTTACATTGAGTCATGAGTGAACACAAGCTGAGGATGGTCCCAGAATCAATGGTTCAAGTTAGGTCCTTGTTACGACTGATGGGGAAGTAACTAGGCTCTAGATTTTTTCTATGAGGGAGAAGAGAAAGGGTGAAAGTACAGGGAAGATATTACTTTGCTGTAGATAGCAATATCAGGGCTTCAAAGTCCAAGAAAAGTGCCAATTTGTGTTGTATCTGGTGTGCAGTATATATATCAGCAGGGTTGCAGCATTCTGTTGGTGTTCCCTTCATTTGTTGAAGATGTCAACATGGTGTTAGTTATGCCATAAGGGTGTGGGGGTGGGTTAATGTAAGCAAGACTATGTGCAATAGTTTTGGCCTCTTGGAGGATCATTGTCCTTAAAGATCTCTCAAG
Source organism: Capra hircus (assembly GCF_001704415.2). NCBI lineage: Eukaryota > Metazoa > Chordata > Mammalia > Artiodactyla > Bovidae > Capra > Capra hircus. The sequence continues at coordinate 29,929,406 of NW_017189516.1, read as the reverse complement.
AGCCCTTGTTTAAAAATGTGCAGATACTCACTGCTTGCAGTGTCTACTCCGGGCACTCTATCCTGCTCAAGTTAAGAAGCCCTCCTGGTCTATTTTCCCTTTCAGGTTGGGAACAGCATCAGTGAGCAATGTTGCGGCCAAGAAAGGATGCTGCTTGGTTGGTCCACTGTGTGACAGCCAGGACCTAGGATTCGAGGATTTATGGAGTGTTCAGTGTGGCGACGTTTATGAGCAACACATTGTGCCAGGGAAGACACAATTGTTTTGGATGAAAATACTCATTCTACACATAGCAATGCCTCAAAGATACCTGGCAGTTGGGGTCACAACAAATGAGAGTAAGTGGGCGCTCACAGCTACTTCCCAAATGGCTTCTTACACTTACTTTCCTGTGCCTCCTCCCTCTACTCCAGCATGCTCCTTCTCACTTTTACCCTGGGTTGTGGTGAAGTCTGAAGACAAAAGACTTCCCCAAGGCTGGGTGGAGCCCCAGGTGTCCTGGTGATGATGCAGCCTGTCTGCCATTTTCATGTAACAGTCTGGGCTTTAGACTTGGCCCATGCTGGGTCATTTGCAGGGCAGTCACTGACCAACCAGGTTTCCCTAGCAACTTGCTTCTGGTAACTGATCCCAAGTTTCTTCCTCCGTAAACTTGTCCTAGTGGCACCTACCTTGCCAGACTGTTGCAAAAGTTAGAGACAATCTATGAAAACAGCAATCAAAGTTCCTGGCACAATTTAGGCACTCAGGAAATGGCAGCTGCCCCTCTCGCCATGCATGGAGGACTTCTGGGCTCTTTACCTGTGAGTTCCCTAAACGGCTAGATTTTCCTAGGACCCAGAAATTCAATCCACTTCAGAGGCATCTTGGCAGCTGAAAGTGCAGTTTCTCCACTCACTTTGTGGAGACTCCATTGGGGAGGGTAGGCTTTAGGTTGCTGATTTATGAACACAAAGCGAGAGGCTCCCAGACTGTGTCCTATCTGGATACTGCTCAAAGCTGAAAGAATTCACATAACTGAAAAAATGAGTAGTCTCTTTTGCTCATCACCTTCCAGAGGCCCCTTTCCCTGCCTCTCCCTCAGCACTGTCATTCATTTCACAGCCAACAGAAATCCTGCCCTTGTTCAGTGTTCACCTGAGCAAATGCAGATTAACTCTGGCAGTACCAATGTAGTGTGTTGGGGATGGGGAGGGGTGGGAGACTCACTAAACTTCCAGGCCAAGGCAGGGACTGAGCCTGGGCCATTTGTTGCTCCCTTACTGGGCTGGGGAAGGTCACCCATTCCTTGGCGGCAGCCCCAGGGAGCCTCCTACCCAAGACCTTTCAGGATTCCAGCCAATCATATCTCTTATAGTACAGCTTGTGGTGTACTCCCACTCTTTTCTCCTTTTTTCCTGGGCACTGCTGATTCCCTGGCTGAATTCAGCTTCTTCGCCCATACTTACAAATAGCCATTTTAGACAACTGGATGATTATTCCCACCAGGGCCAAAGAAAACGTGGACTCAGACAGGTTTTGGAAGGACACTATTTCTTTCCCTGAGCAAGCTGGCACTTCCTGCAAAACAGGGATGGTGCTGGTGTCACTGACCTGACAGAAATAATGTGTGGCAAGCCCCAAGTACAAAGGAGATGCTCAACAAATCTTTGCTCTGCACATTTTCCCACTTACTAGTTGACTAACCTGGAGCTGACTGACGTCTATGGGTCCCTTCCTGTAAAAGGGGGAAGGTTTAAGTCAGCCTTGCTGCCCAAAGCATTGGAGGCTACAGTTGGGGTTACTGAGGACTGTCCCACTGAGTTCACACGTTTCTTTTGAAGACAGTGACTTTGTGAGCACATTGGCAGGCAGAGAAGGACAGCAGGGTGGCCTATAGGGAAACACTCTGGATTTGTTGGGAGTGGACAGGGGGTCTTGTCTCGCATCTGTCACTTGTTACCTCTGTGGTTCTAGACCGGAAAGTCATTCAGCAATCTGAACCTCAGATTTACACCTTGTCTACCTCTGGAGCCACTATGGACAAATATGGCCCCTCCAGGCCCCAAAACATGCCTTTTGATCTTCTGAAGCCCAAGTGCCTGTTACACTGCCTGAATCATAGAGGTTCCCACTATTTTCTCGTTTGCTGAATGAATTTTGGAGCTGCTGAGGGGTCATGCTTCCTACTTTTGTCTTTGCCAGCAGGCTGATGTCTGTGGGTCCCTAGGCCTTTGCCAGAAAGTCATTCCCTAGCTTACCCTGGCCCCAGTGACTTTACCTTGCACACAGGTGGAAGCAGGGTAAGTCTGCCTGAGGCAAAGAAAGAAGTGCCTTGGCCACTCTTGTGTGTGTGACAGCTGCTCCCTCTGAGACCCAGGAGGCTAGGTGAGTGCTCCCTATTAGGGGACTTAGTTCTTACTGTGTTTAGCTCTCTGGGTAGTGTGGTTGCCCTTGGGGGTGGCCAGACCTTCTTATGCATGTAGCTGATTTGAATATGAGGGATGACTCCCACCTCTCCAGATGTACTGCAGGGCAAGGCAGAGGATTCAGAAGCCCCTAGTGATAGAATGGATGGGAAGAGCATTGAACTCCTTATCAGAGTGAGGAAAGAAAGTGTGAAAGCTCCGGAAGTGGAAAGAAATCTGATACCACAAGACTTCCTACACCATGGGCCACCAAGCCAGGTAGCCCTCTGGACTTAATACACTGGCTGAAGGAGAGAATCAAAGTGCTAACTCTGCCCTACTGCTCCCCTCCCCTGCCAACACACACACACACACACACACACACACACACACACACACACACACACATTTAAAACAACTTGTGTACCTTAACAACATAGCTCCTCAGAGAGGTACCAGTTCACCTTTCAGAGAGCCCACAGATTGACTCCTTTCTTTGGTTTGTAGAAGCTCTGCTTTTAAGAAGCCTTTTCTTGTCATTATTCCAGGATTATTATTAACCATTTTTGGCCTCATTAAAATTAGTCATAACTCCCACCCTTTGGGAATCTAGCCCCTCCTCCTCTCTTCCCCATCTCATTCATTCCTTTTCCTCCACTTTTCCCATGACATGACCCTAATATGAATCTTTGCTCAGTTGCTCAGTCGTATCTGAGTCTTTGCAACCCCATGGACTGTAGCCTGCCAGGCTCCTCTGTCCATGGGATTCTCTAGGCAAGAATACTGGAGTGGGTAGCCATTCCCTTCTCCAGGGGATCTTCTCCACCCATGGACCGAACCCAGGTCTCCTGCATTGCCAGCAGATTCTTTGTGGTCTGAGCCACTGGGGAAGAATTTGTTTCGTCCCCAACGTTCACGCTGCCTTTAGTGCCTCAATATTTACTCCTTTCCTCATCTCCAATATTACTTTCAGACCTCAGGTTTTCACTAACCAAGAAGTTTCTGACAGTCCCATCTTTTCAATTTCTGTAGTACCATTCATTGTTCTTTTGCCTGCCACCACCCCTTTCCCCTCCGCCCTCCTCTCAAACTGATTAAAATGTATTTTCTATTTCCACAGCACCCTGTGATGTGTCCTTCCCTTTGCCATTGCCCCTTCCCCCAAGGTGGATTAAGTTTCAAAAAAATACCTAATACACAATCTTTTCATAGTATGCTATAATGCCCCTTTCAGGCTCCCTCAAGCTTATTTAAGCATCTCTTGGATTTTCATAGCACCCTATGATGCCCTCTTTCCTGTTCTACCCTCCAATAGAGGTCACATAAACTTTTCTACATTTTCATGGTACCCTATGCTCACTCCTTATTACAGCGTTTACCACACTGCCAGTTTACAAATTCTCTCTCACATAATCTAGAACATTCTTTAGAACTGAGAGATGTGCCTCATGAGTATTCCCAGAACCTACATTGGTGCCTCACCCATAACTCATGGCCAATAATTGGACAAAGGGTCCTCATCACTAAGCTTTTATTTTTTTTTCTATTTTCTGCAGTAATTATACAAATTCAAGATGGTTGTCTATATTCTTTACACAACAGGAGACACAGGTTTCAGAAAGGTAGGACATAAAATAATTCTTTCATTCTTCTCTCACAATTTACCGGTTATATCATTACTTTTAAGAGCAGCCTATTTTAATGATAGAAAATATGTGCCCGATCATAGAATATAATGGATAGACTTCATTTTAAAACGTTAGCAAAACTGTTATACTAAATCTCAATGACAGAAAATAAAGGAAAATATCTTTTCTTCAATCATATTTTAAAACATACTGTGATCTTAATCAACACTGTATTAAACGGAATAAAATTTACAATGTCTAAAGAAAACGTTCTACTTCTCAAACAATTTGTTGATCACAAGTACGAAATACAGTGCCCCCTCCCCATTATATTCAACTCATGACCCAAATGATCAACCTCTTGGGGAGTACCTTTGAAGCTCTTTTAAACCTCCCTCATGTGTGTGCTGCATATTTCCCTAAGGAGCAGAATAACCTCTCGCACCTGAATTGAGGATAGCCTCAACTTCTGCATCATCATCAGAATCCCAATCGTAATTACATGGCCAGTCCTTGGAGCACCGGTTACGCACCCTTGCCACAAAGTGCATGACTTTCAGCTTGCTTGATTCCACGTGTGCTCTAGGTCCCCAGAAGAACTCGTACTCCACGGGGCTGCTACGGGGCACCGGCTTATAAATCAGGTACCCTCTGCGCACAAACTCTTCTGTAACGACCTTCTTTGGATCTCCAAAGATGCTGTGCTGCTGGCCAGGCTGCATCCCCAACTTTCCTAGCACTTTCCAGACCAGGGCCTCCTTGGCGCTGTTGCCCATGATGAAGATGAGGGCTAATATAGACATCAGGAGACTTTTCTTGGTGCCTTGAAAGTTGCTCCGGGCTACCGAGGGCTTCTGCGCTTGAGCAATGCTCAAGGATTCCTCAGGAGTAGTGGAGGTCTCCTCTGGAGTGTTTGGGTCTTCCTCTGGGCAGCTCAGGTCGTCCTCCGGGGTGCTCGAGCCCACAGAGGCGGCCATCGGGGTCTCAGAGGTTTCTGAGGCCTGAATCTTACGACTGTTGCGGTTCTCCTCTGCGGCCCTTGCATTACGGCGACGCCGGCTCTTTCGTCCCCGTGGCATGTCTTCTACTAAGGGCACGGAGTCTATAGCAATCCTAGAGTAAGACGCCTGCAGAAAGCAGCTATCTTTACCTTAAAGGGGGGCCGCCGCTGAAGCCACCAACATAAGTAGTCTTTGTAACAACAAGCGAGACGTTCTCAGCAAACAAGCTAACACCCACGTAAGCCAACTTGCCGGAGCAACAGCCCCCAGCACTAGCCCCAGCAGCAAAGCCCGAGAACGCAAAGCTGAATTGACTCCGCCGAACCTGCCACGCAATCGCCAAACTCGAAAAGGAAGTGGGCGGTTCGTTCAGGCAGACTTCCGCTGTCAGATAGAAGAACGGACAAGCCAAGGCAGGGGTGGGACTAAGGCAGAAAAGATGATTTGGGATTGGCGAGGGCTGGGGTATGCAACGAGAAATAAATAGATTAGTGTTCCTTCATTTTTCAGTCTTGTACGAGATTGGTTGGCAGGTCTTGGGAAAGAGTGTGTATCTACTCCATTTTCAGGCTGAAGGTGTATATGAGACAGTGTGGGAGGCGCATGAGTGTTTTCTTGGAAGGAATCAGCTACTCCCAGCTCTCCTTTCCTGTCTTGGAGGGTGTCTCTAATTCCAGGTGCAGAGCCTTTAAAGTGTTATATATTCACGAGGTTATTAAGCAGGGCACTGACAGAATCAGACTTGCATTTGTACAGCCACAAAGGAGCAGACGATTGTCTGGCAGGTCGTTTAGGAAGTATTTAGAGTTAAGAAGCAAGAGAGAATGAAAATGAGCCTTAAGGTGGTTGCCATGGGGATGGAAAAACAGACATTTTAAAGGTGCTCATTGGCAGGCTTTAGAGACTGGATGAAAGTGGTGAATACGGAGTGGGTGGTGGAGTTCAGGTTGGCGCCAAGGTTTCTTTGCTCCCGTCTATCTGAATACCTGACTGACTTCTCTTTCTTTCATTCTATTATCCAAATATAATTCAAAACCTACTCTGAATTGTATCCATTTCAGGTCACTGAAACAGTGGCTCACTGTTTCCTCTGCATGAATTGCCTTTTCTCTCATCTCCAACTACCTAAATTCCAACTGCTTGCTGAGAGGCCTCTTCCTCCATGAAGCTCCTCTTCATCTGTGCAAAAGAGTAATGAACCCGTTTTTCCTCTCTATAGCAAACACTCCGTACCTTACTTATGTCTTTCCAAGGACATTATTTTGCACAAGTAACTTGACTTCTCTAAGCCTCCATTGCCTCATCTATAAATAGGGTTAATTAAAGTACCAGTGGTCTCATAAGGTTGTGAGAATTAAATGAGATAATAAACACAAAGCCCTTATCACGCAAAAAGCACAGCCTTTGTCTCTCTGAACGTGTTTCAAGCAGTATGTGAGAGCAGAATTTAATAAACAAATGAACGTTGAAGGAATACACGACAAGGAAGATTTTGCCCATGTTTTCACTTGAACTTTTTAAAAGGAAATGAATATTTGTAACTGTATGTCTGGAAGAGATTAAATATTTGCTTGACAGTATTTCAGATTGTAATCACAATGTGGGAAGGGACCCTAACTCTCCCCCTGATATGCCCTAGCCCTTGATAGAGTTGGTAGAATAAGTTATGACTTCACCCAGTGAATAAATTCATGAGTGGGAAAGCGTGTCCCTTTAAGAAAGCAGAATTGCCAACTGCATCTCACCCAGCAAGGTCTAGTCCTCTGTACATGTGTAGAAAGGGAATGCCTGGTATTGAAGAACAAGCATTAAACCCAGATATGGGAATGTGAGTTCTGGCCCAGTACCTGTCACTTACAAGCTTCATGAGTTTACCCAACATCTGTGTTCTGTGACTTGTCCTCTGAACAAGCAGGAAAGGTAATTGCTGTTGCTTTGGATGTGAGGCTTCTTGTCAGGCTCTCTGCAAATCCAACAGCATATACGGGTGACCCTGAGTTAAAGCAGTTTTCTCTGAGTTCAGATGTTTCTTCTTTGTATTTTTTCTATTCATTTGTTTTGTGTTTGCAATTTGTGAATCTGTGTGACCAGAGTATTACAAAACCACCCATATTGTTTCAAATAGCTTCTCCATTCTGATGTTCTTGTTGTTCACTCAGTCATGTCTAACCCTTTGCTACCTCATGGACTGAAGCATGCCAAGCTTCCCTGACCTTTACTAATTCCCAGAGTTTGCTCAAATTCATGTCCATTGAGCCCATGATGCCATCCAACCATTTCTTCCTCTGTTGCCGACTTCTCCTGCCCTCAATCTTTCACAGCATCAGGGTCTTTTCCAATGAGTCAGCTCTTCACATCAAATGGGCAAAATACTGGGGCTTCAGCAATCAGTACATATAATGAATATTCAGGGTTGATTTCCTTTAGGATGGACTGGTTGGATCTCCTTGTAATCCAAGGGACTCTCAAGAGTCTTCTCCAACACGACAGTTCAAAAGCATCAATTCTTTGGTGCTCACCCTTCTTTATGGTCCAACTCACATTGCTACATCACTACTGGAAAAAACCTAGTTTTGACTCTATGGACTTTGTCAGCAAAATGATGGCTTTGCTTTTTAATACACTGTCTATGTTTGTCATAGCTTTTAGTTGAAGGAGCAAGCAACTTTTAAAATCACAGTCCACAGTGATTTTGGAGCTCAAGAAAATAAGGTCTGCAAGTGTTTCCATTTTCCCCCTCTCTATTTGCCATGAAGTGATGAGACCAAGATGCCATGATCTTAGTGTTTTTGAATATTGAATTTTAAGCCAGCTTTTCAAATTTTTATTTATTTTTAATTGAAGGATAATTGCTTTATAGAATTGCCTTAGTTTCTACCAAACATCAACATGAATCAGCCATAGGTTTACCCATGTTCCCTCCTACTCTCCTCTTTCACCTTCATCAAGAGGCTCTTTAGTTCCTCTCTGCTTGCTGCCTTTAGGATTGTGTCATATGCATATCTGAGGTTACTTATATTTCTCCATTCTGATGGAAATACAATCCAGCAAACTTATTTTCTTCCAAGAGTCACTTTCTAACTCAAGTTTTCTTTATACCCAGAGCCTACCAAGACCTCCTCTTGGTGAATGCTCTCCATAAACCAACTTGAGGTGGTGTATGCTTGCTGTTGCATTGCCTTCTGCCAACCAACCAGCTGACTGTGAGGGGGTACCATTTCACTGTCACTATTTAGCTTAGTGAACTTTTGCTCCAACCTGCAACAAGGCAAGGCAACTCTGCACAGCTCCTGGGTAGATAAGAGCCTATGCTTAAGCAGAGCACAACCTCGGGCTGCAGCTCTTAACAGCTTTCCTAAAAGGAACAGGCTTTAGATTGTGAGCTACTCTCAGTGTTCCTAAAAGCTTAAGAAAAATCACGTTTATGTAAGGCAGGCCACGGAGGTTATTAGTCAAGAAGCACAGTGTTTTTAATAGCAAGAATGTTGCCAGGCATGATATTAACAGGAGGAAATCATAAAACCATGCCTTGGGACATTGTGGATCACAGGTCTGTCTGGAGTAAGTAGCACATGACAAAAGAAGAGCAGTGACTTATGAGGGCCTGAGAAGTACAAAGAGGGGAGGGAGACTAACATTGCTGTGGTAAACTATGTGCCTAAACTATCTCCAAACTGGAAACTTTATAGCAACTTTCAAATACCAGTGAAGCTAGAGAGAGATTAATTCTCTTGTTGAATGTCAGTATTGGGGCTCACACTTTCAGATTTCTAAGTTCCACCTGCTGCCAATAGCATACCTCACAACTGCTCCAATTGAGTGCACATTTGGTGGCACAAGGAGGCTTAACATGAAACAAAGTGTTCTTGATTCCTTGGGATAAGAACAGAAGGGAAAGATGTGAGAAAAGGGACAGATGTGTGGAAGGTCAAGGCAAGGATCCTTACTCACCTTGCTAGATTTTCGATACTTGGCTTCACCTCTTCCAAGCTGTGTCAAGTTCAGCACATTATGTAATCTTCATAGGCCTCAGTTTCTCCATCTATGAACAAGCATATCACAGTGGTATTGGGAAGATTAAAGGAAGATAAGTCATGCAAGATGAGGTAGGTTGATAATTTCCCCCTAGTTCTCAAAGATGTCCACATCCCTATCCCCAGAATCTGTGAATATGCTACCTTATATGGTGAAAGGGAATTTTGCAGGTGTGATTAAGTTCAGGATCTTTAGAGGAGGTTTATCCAGGACCCAAGGTAAACATAGAGTCCTTACAGAAGGAGGACAACAGGGTTAGATTCAGGAAAAGACATAAGGGTGGAAGCAGAGATCAAAGAGGAGAGAAGATGCTACATTCCTGGCCTTGTTGATGGAGGAAAAGCGTATGAGCTTAAGAATGTAGGAGGCCTCTAGAAGCTGGAGCAGACAAGGAAATGGATTCTCCCCTAGAGCCTCCAGAAGGAACATAGACCTGCAGGCACATTTCAGACTTCTGACTCCGAGAACTGTAAAATAATAAATTTGATTGCTTAAGCCATTAAATTTGTAGTGCTTTGTTACATCAGCAAAAGTAAACTAATGCATAAGGCATATGTGTACCTCACTCCTTGGGAGTGCCTAGTGAATAAGAACTATGATTACTGTTCAGGTGAATTTATATTATTGCCATATTTTCAGTGAAAGTATTGGAGGGACTAGAGTGGGTTATGACACTGGACTGGATACCTTGGCAGTAGTTCTTGTGGGTGTCAATGCACCCTGTTCTTCCCTGGTGTTGACTAGTAACCATCCTGTTCCATACATTGTCTTGGCTGTAGCCTAAGTTTCCTTAGGCATTGCTCTCACCTGGGTAGATATCACCATAGTCACGACCTGGCTGTAAGTGTTGGGGGTAAGATAGAGATGGAAATGCAGGGGTCACCCACACTACTCCTAAGCTCTAACTAATCACCTTTCAGTTGCTTGTAGTCCCTGCTCTGATTCTTGCAAGCGCCTCCCAAGGGCAGAGAGGACACTTGGGCCAGTTACTTCATTTACAAGAACCATTGAACAGACTGCAGGCCACTACTACTTGAACAAGTGAGTCTGACCCCATCTGATGGCTCTCTTTCAAGGATTTCTCACTATTTCTAGTCTGTTGAAGAAAAGTTTCTCTTAATCATTTCACAGTGTAACTGTGGACTTATTCTACAATTTCTCAGAATTAGGGTTTGTCAGGAAGTCTATAGCATGTGAATCCTACCGTCATGAAACAAAAACCATGTAGTTACTTTTGAGGATTATTTGCTGGGTTTGAGAATAGAACTTTTTACTGCAAATTAATCACAAACATAGGGATAAGAATAAGATTAATATTACAAACATCTGTATTACCAATGCCCTGCTATGTCAGATTTAAAAATTAGGTCCTACCCTGGTCTCATTTTTACATTACATGCATGCTAAGTTACTTCAGTCGTGTCTGACTCTTTGCGACCCAATGGGCTGTAGCCCACCAGCCTCCTCTGTCCATGGGATTCCCCAGGCAGGAATACTGGGGTGGTCTGACACTTCTCCTCCTGGAATCTTCCTGACCTAGGGATTGAACCAGTGTCTCTTATGTCTCCTGCTTTGGCAGGCGAGTTCTTCACCACTGGAGCCACCTGGAAAGCCCCAAGCCTTCATTTTACCTCTTCCCAGATCGACACCACTCTCTCCTTCTTTAGTGGGGTTTGCTGTCATGAATTCAGTAACTATTATATCCAGATTGAGTCGTACATATTTGCTACCTATTTCTGTGTTCATACACATTATATAGGAGTTCTTAAAATGTTTATACAAGTTGGCAGATGTAGCTTGAGGTCCTTTTCATGTTTGTACACTATTTCTGTCAGTATTTGCAATTTATCTTTCTCCGGATGATCCAGAGTTTTTCAGTTTCCTTTTTTTCTTTTCAGAAAAATAAACAAAAAAAGCAGAGCTCTTATCAGTATTTCTGTACCCGTCCTCTAAGAACACAGCACAGATCTCTAGGGTCACCATTTAAGAGTGGACTTACTGGGTGTATCTGCATGGATGTGTTTAGATAGACCACAAAGTTTCCTACTCCATTTCATTTAAAAAAATAGATCATTCTATATACAATTTTCACTTCATTCTTTTTCCTAATTAGCAACAATATTTACTTGACCTATACCTGTAATTCTTTCATGATGTCCATTGTAGTAATTTTACCATAATCTCTTCAGTCATCCATCTGTTGGCCTGGTACACCATGTCTCCTAGTTATTTGTCCCCTCTGCAAGCAATGCTGCAATAACAGTTGAATCACTTGTGCACTGGGATTTTGTTTAAAAGAGTGGTATATCCAATGGAGTATGAGAGCCAAGTTTATGTTCAGGATTTTTGATAAATGATTAAAATCTTACTGCTACGTAAGTCGAAATCAAGGTGGTTTACCACTTTCTCTGAATCTTAAATAGGAAACAAAGATGTGCCTGATTAAATAATTCTATGATCTATAAGGGTTCAGTTCAGTTCAGGTCAGTTGCTCAGTTATGTCCGACTCTTTGTGACCCCATGAATTGCAGCATGCCAGGCCCCCCATCCATCCATTATCAATTCCTGGAGTTTACTCAAACTCATGTCCATCGAGTCGGTGATGCCATCCAGCCATCTCATCCTCTGTCATCCCCTTCTCCTCCTGCCTCCAATCCCTTCCAGCATCAGGGTCTTTTCCAATGAGTCATCTCTTTGCATGAGGTGGCCAAAGTATTGGAGTTTCAGCTTCGGTATCAGTCCTTCCAAAGAACACACAGGACTGATCTCCTTTAGAATGGACTGGTTGGATTTCCTTGCAGTCCAAGGGACTCTCAAGAGTCTTCTCCAACACCACAGTTCAAAAGCATCAATTCTTTGGCACTTAGCTTTCTTCACAGTCCAACTCTCACATCCATACATGACCACTGGAAAAACCATAGCCTTGACTAGACGGACCTTTCTTGGCAAAATAATGTCTCTGCTTTTGAATATGCTATCTAGGTTGGTCATAACTTTCCTTCCAAGGAGTAAGCATCTTTTACTTTCATGGCTGCAATCACCATCTGCCATGATTTTGGAGCCCAAAAAATAAAGTCTGACACTGTTTCCACTGTTTCCCCATCTATTTCCCATGAAGTGATGGGACCAGATGCCATGATCTTCGTTTTCTGAATGTTGAGCTTTAAGCCAGCTTTTTCACTCTCCTTCTACACTTTCATCAAGAGGCTTTTTAGTTTCTCTTCACTTTCTGCCATAAGGGTGGTGTCATCTGCATATCTGAGGTTGTTGATATTTCTCCCGGCAATCTTGATTCCAGCTTGTGCTTCTTCCAGCCCAGCATTTCTCATGATGTACTCTGTATATAAGTTAAATAAGCAGAGTGACAACATACAGCCTTGACATACTCCTTTTCCTATTTGGAACCAGTCTGTTGTTCCATGTCCAGTTCTAACTGTTGCTTCCTGATGTATAAGGGTGGTTGGATATTATCCCAAAGCCACTAAATTAAATAGTACTGAATCATTTCCAGTGTGGGACTGGTCAGGTCAGATCAGTGATTTAGCAAAGCTTCTTTGGCTGCAGTGTGGAGAATAGATTCTGAGAGAGGTGGGAGTGGTGGATGGAAGACCACATTAGAGGCTGTTGCTTTCATCTTGACTAATGATATTGGTACTTGAAAAAGAGTGTTGGTAGTGAAGATGGAGCGAAGGGAATGGATACCAGAGTAATCTGAAGACCAAATCAGCAAGTCTTGAAGATATCTTGGAGCTGGTTAGTGAGAGGAATAAACAGGGTAAGTGGGCCTCCCAGTTTTCTAGTTTGGGTAAGTGATGATATTAGGGATGCAGGAGGAGAAGCAGATTGGCTGTCTTGCTCTTTTTTTTTTTTTAAGGTGCCTTGGCCTTTTAGGAGAAGAGGGGAAGGGCTTTGTTAGGTTTAGTAGGATCATTGAATTTCAGATGGCTGCAGAAACCTCACTATTGCTCAGCCTCTCCCAGCATACTGGTTATTGTGGGAAGACTAGATATCATCCATGGCATTTGTGCCTTGGAGGAAATTCTCTTGGTTTTCCTTGGTGAGTCAGCTGCTAAAGAATCCACCTGCAATGTGGGAGACCTGGGTTTGATACCTGGGTTGGGGAAATCCCCCAGAGAAGGGAACAGCTACCCACTCCAGTATTCTGGCTTGGAGAATTCCATGACTGTATAGTCCATGGGGTCACAAAGAGTCAGACATGACTGAGTGACTTTCACTTTATACATGGCTTCCCTGATAGCTCAGTTGGTAAAGAATCCGCCTGCAAGGCAGGAGACCCTGGTTCAATTCCTGGGTTGGGAAGATCCGCTGGAGAAAGGAAAGTCTACTCACTCCAGTATTCTGGCCTAGAAAATTCCACAGACTGTATAGTCCATGGGGTCACAAAGAGTAGGATATGACTGAATGACTTTCACTTCACTTTAAGCAACGATAAGTCCATACTGGCTTTCCTACACTTTTCTCAGAATCACAATTCCCCCTGCCCCAAAACTCAAAGTACATCTGTTAGTTGACTCTATATCATCACAGGAGTGATGGTGCAGCCTAAAATTCTTCCTGAGGTTCTGAGAGGTCTACAGTGTGCCTACTCATCTCAAGTGACATCAGTGGTAGTCTGAACAAAAGGTGCCAAGTATCACACCCATGAAATCAGTCTGTGTGCTCTTGTGAGCCCTAGGTGAATGCCACTGGTGGACTTTAGGGTGCCTCCTTGGTTACTCCTGGACATACACAAACATTTTCTTATTGGGAATTCCCCCCCTTTGTGCTTTCTGTTTAAGGGAAGGAATGACTCTGAGGGATAGGTGGAATATCTGTCTCTGGAAAATAACCTAAGTATGCAGTCACATTAAAATTCCGTCAGATGTTAATTGAAATGTCACGATTCTTAGGCAATTAACAACTGTAGCATTTATTTTCTCAAAATATATCCTAGATTCAGCATATTATTATTCATAATGTCAATAATAAGCTTTTTATTGACATTTTGAATAATAATATGCTGGATCTAAGATATAGTATTCTTGTCTGGGAAATCCTATGGACTGAGGAGCCTGGAGGTCTATGGTCCAGGGAGTCACAAAGAGTCAGACATGACTGAGTGACTGAGCACAATTACAAATAACTTCCTTCTTCTGTTTTTATAGGGAATTATCTCAAAATTAAATTTAATCATTCAGTCTTATTAGGACAGGGGTCCCCAGCCTCCAGGATTTAATGCCTGATGACCTGAGGTGGAATTGATGTGATAATAATAGAAATAAAGTCCACAATAAATATAATGTGCTTGAATTATTCTGAATCCAACATCCTTGCCCCCACCGTCCATGGAAAATTTGTTTTTCATGAAACTGGTCCTTGGTGGCAGAATGGTTGGGGAGTGCTGCATTAAGATGCTCACTGTAGATACGAGGCATCTGAGGTATCTGAGGCCTGATATCAAATCCTTGACAGGTGATAGAGTCAGGACTTTTGACCCAATTCCCTGATCCCACTGATATTTTCATTTTCTCCTCAGAGTCATTAAATGAGTTTGTTTCTGTTACCACACCCTTACAGGGTTTCTTATTGAGATTTATGTAGAAAGAGAATGCCACATTCTCTGACTTTATGCCACTTCCATCCTTCTTATCCAACTTTATCTTGCATGTTCAGTTCAGTTCAGTCTCTCAGTCGTGTCCGACTCTTTGTGACCCATGAATCACAGCAAGCCAGGCCACCCTGTCCATCACCAACTCCTGGAGTTCACTCAGACTCACGTCCATCGAGTCAGTGATGCCATCCAGCCATCTCATCCTCTGTCGTCCCCTTCTCCTCCTGCCCCCAATCCCTCCCAGCATCAGAGTCTTTTCCAATGAGTCAACTCTTCGCATGAGGTGGCCAAAGTACTGGAGTTTCAGCTTCAGCATCATTCCTTCCAAAGAAATCTCAGGGCTGATGTCCTTCAGAATGGACTGGTTGGATCTCCTTGCAGTCCAAGGGACTCTCAAGAGTCTTCTCCAACATCACAGTTCAAAAGCATCAATTTTTTGGCGCTCAGCCTTCTTCACAGTCCAACTCTCACATCCATACATGACCAATAATGTCTCTGCTTTTCAATATGCTATCTAGGTTGCTCATAACTTTTCTTCCAAGGAGTAAGCGTCTGTTAATTTCAT
The DNA here is from genome assembly GCF_001704415.2 of Capra hircus. Taxonomy (NCBI): domain Eukaryota; kingdom Metazoa; phylum Chordata; class Mammalia; order Artiodactyla; family Bovidae; genus Capra; species Capra hircus. The sequence goes on along the minus strand of NW_017189516.1, from coordinate 29,914,179 downwards.
GGCTGCAGTCACCATCTGCAGTGATTTTGGAGCCCCCCAAAATAAAATCTGACACTGTTTCCACTGTTTCCCCATCTATTTCCCATGAAGTGATGGGACCAGATGCCATGATCTTCATTTTCTGAATGTTGAGCTTTAAGCCAACTTTTTCATTCTCCACTTTCACTTTCATCAAGAGGCTTTTTAGTTTCTCTTCACTTTCTACCATAAGGGTGATGTTATCTGCATATCTGAGGTTATTGATATTTCCCCCGGCAATCTTGATTCCAGCTTGCGTTTCTTCCAGTCCAGCGTTTCTCATGATGTACTCTGCATATAAGTTAAATAAGCAGGGTGACAATATACAGCCTTGACGTACTCCTTTTCCTATTTGGAACCAGTCTGTTCCATGTCCAGTTCTAACCTTTGCTTCCTGACCTGCATACAGATTTCTCAAGAGGCAGATCAGGTGGTCTGGTATTCCCATCTCTTTCAGAATTTTCCACAGTTTATTGCGATCCACACAGTCAAAGGCTTTGGCATAGTCAATGCAGAAATCGATGTTTTTATGGAACTCTCTTGCTTTTCCCATGATCCAGTGGATGTTGGCAATTTGATCTCTGGTTCCTCTGCCTTTTCTAAAACCAGCTTGAACATCAGGAAGTTCACGGTTCACGTATTGTTGAAGCCTCGCTTGCATGTAAACATAGGAAATTCCTCTGAAGGGTGGGTCCCCACTCATTTTTCACCACCAGGCTAAACTCTTCAGATGTTGCATCTGGCCTCTTGCTGGCTCAATGGGGCCTGGTAGTCCATAGAAAGTCCTCTAAAAGTGAGACTTGATGTACCGAATGAATGAATGTATAAATGAGGTAACTTGCCTTCGTACTTCAGCATCCCTAGCTGGAGCCATACTGTGCTTGACATTGAGATCCCAGAATGCCTAGATCGTGAGCTTGTCCTGGCCTTGGGGAGACCTTGCAGACTCAGCCTCCAGTGTGTATGCACACCTGTGCACACACAGGCTTGTAGTTGTCCATCCATTTACAGCTGGAATCAAGATTGCTGGCAGAAATATCAATAACCTCAGATATGCAGATGACACCGCCCTTATGGCAGAAAGTGAAGAAGAACTAAAAAACCTTTTGATGAAAGTGAAAGAGGAGAGTGAAAAAGTTGGCTTAAAGCTCAACATTCAGAAAACGAAGATCATGGCATCTGGTCCCATCACTTCATAGGAAATAGATGGGGAAACAGGGGGAACAGTGTCAGACTTTATTTTGGGGGGCTCCAAAATCACTGCAGATGGTGACTGCAGCCATGAAATTAAAAGATGCTTACTCCTTGGAAGGAAAGTTATGACCAACCTAGATAGCATATTCAAAAGCAGAGACATTACTTTGCCAACAAAGGTCCATCTAGTCAAGGCTATGGTTTTTCCAGTGGTCGTGTATGGATGTGAGAGTTGGACTGTGAAAAAAGCCGAGTGCCAAAGATTTGATGCTTTTGAACTGTGGTGTTGCTGAAGACTCTTGAGAGTCCCTTGGACTGCAAAGAGATCCAACCAGTCCATTCTATAGGAGATCAGTCCTGAGTGTTCATTGGAAGGACTGATGTTGAAGCTGAAACTCCAATACTTTGGCCACCTCATGTGAAGAGTTGACCCATTGGAAAAGACTCTGATGCTGGGAGGGATTGGAGGCAGGAGGAGAAGGGGATGACAGAGGATGAGATGGCTGGATGGCATCACCGACTCGATGGACATGAGTTTGAGTGAACTCCGGGAGTTGGTGATGGACAGGGAGGCCTGGCGTGGTGAGATTCATGGGATCACAAAGATTCAGACATGACTGAGCGACTGAACTGAACTGAACTGAACTTACAGATGCACGCTTACCATGCCATTTCTATATCTGTGTAGAGTTTCCAAGATTGGTCCCTGTGGTTTAAGTCATCAACTTAGAACCTATCTGGTCAGGACTTGACATACATTATCTCATTTAATCCTCAGAACTTTCTTTAAAGTTGAGCACTGTCATTTATGTCTTATAGGTGTGGAAGCCTCACTTCTTACATAGGTAAGAAGCATGGATACAGACGAGGAATGGGTTAAGGTATCTCTAATAATTGTAATCATTTCTTGAATAGCTTCTCTGTGCCAGCCATTTTGCATAAATTATTTTAATTAATACTAACAGTAGCCCTATAAAGTAGTTAATATTATGCCCATTATTCTGCAGATGAGGCATGCTAGACATACAGGAGTATATGACATACTCAACATCAGAGTTAAATTGTCTGGTCTGGGTTTGAGCCGAGGTTTGTCTGGTATTATAGACCAAATCCTTATCACAGTACTAGGACTGAGGTATGGGAGCAGTCTAAAGGATCAAGGACTGTTTGTGTAAAGGATTGGATGGTAACAAGCAACTGAGCAAATCCCAGGTAAGCACAACCCCTCTCCTTACCTCAGAGTGCTCAGAATTCTGGACAGATCTTAGGCTGGATCTTATCTGCAGGCCAGTTTCATCTATTCCACTGTTGCCAGCAGTTAAAAGTTTCTGACTTTTATAAGTTTAGTAGCCTAGGTGTTATAAAAATACTCCACTTCCTTGTTAAAATATATTCTCTTTTAGACTTCGTTGCTATATGTAATCTCTGATGTTCTAGTCCCTGAAAACATTGTTATGAAGAAATACCCCTGGACAGCACTTATATAGGCATCAGGGCCAATGTGGTTCCATTCCCTCAATGACCAGAGAAGCAAAGCATTGGATAGGCAATTAAATGTAATACACTGAGCAAAGAGCAGTACAGAGAAATCAAGAGACTTTCAAACTTGGTCAAGAATGTAAAGTGTGATTTTAAACAGGTAAATGAATCATATCAGACTCTGTTCATCAAGCATGGAATTTTTGGATTAGGGCTGCCTAATAATAGGACATAATACTAATTAGGATTTTCTTGTAGTAGTTCAGGTATATCAGGATGAGGCAGGTTATGATGGTATAACAAATGCCTCTCAAATGTCAGTATCTTTAAACAATATATAAATGTTTTATGCTCATGTTATATGTCTACTTTTAGTGGGAAGAGTGGTATTTTTCAACATTTTTCTCAGTTAGGGTCGTTTGCTGAGAGAATCTCACTAGTGTAATTTTGCAGGTCATTGTGTCAGACATAAAAGGAATGTGATACCTAATGCCCCATTTCTAAAAGTCTTCTCTCCAGAAGTGACACAAATCACTTTTGATCAGGTTTCATACGAAATCTTTTCATGCAGCCATCTCTAACTCTAAGTGCTACTGAAGTGCAATTCTATCAGATTCAGGAATTAGAGTCTAATGTATTTAGTGGACAGAATTTTCATCTACCAGTCAGGCAATAGAAGATGATTAGCTTATGTAGCTGGTTATTTAGGTGTTTCAACACTGTTGATAATATTTTCACCTCCATACATTGCTTTCTGCTGTCCTCTATTGTGTCCTCTTTTCAATCTCTGAACTACTTCTTTGGTGTCCTCAGTTTTAATGAAATATAATTGACATATATCATTGTGTAAGTTTAAAGTATACAATATATTTGATTAGATATGTTTAAATGTTGCAATATTATATAAGCATTTATATATTATAATATTTGATTACAATTATATAGTATTACCTAACACTTCTTTCCCATCATATAATCATCATTCCCTTTTGATGTGGGGACTTAAGATCTATTCTTTAAGAGTTTGCAGTCAAGGTGGTGGGTAGGAAGACCCTGAGCTCACCTTCTACCATGGGCACACTAACAACTATTTACAGATCAAGGATTGATGATAAAGCCTGAAATCTAGCAGAAAAGATCTATAACTAAAGCTATAAAGATGGAACCATAATTGCCGGGAGACAGCACGAGAGATCCCACCCATGATAAAGGTCATGAGGAAGAGGCCTGACAGGCAAAGGTGAGTCAGAACTCGAGGGACCCCCTGGACCTGCTCGAACATCTACCCCAAAACCAGAATTTGCCTGTCCTGTTATTTTTCACTAACTCCTCTGTTGCCAATGGGGGGCTGGTCCCCGGTACATAATGAAATGGGTAGGAGGGAAAGAGTTAATAATAATCAAGTTGACATAATCAAGACCCACAAATGAGAGGATAATTAAAATGACAGAAGTTCTCCACAAGGATCAAGGAACCTGAGTCCCACACTGGGCACCCCAGCCCAGGGGTCTTGTACCAGAAAGATGAACCCCCAGAACAATTGCATTTGAAGGCCAGTAGAGTTTAATTTTGGAAGACCCACAGGGTTGTGGAGGGGCTTCTCAGGTGGCTCAGTGGTAAAGAATCTGCCTGCCAATGCAGGAGCCACAGAAGTGAGTTCAATCCCTGGGTCAGGAAGATCCCTTGGAAGAGGAAATGGCAACCCACTCCAGTATTCTTGCCTGGAGAATCCCATGGACAGAAGAGCCTGGTGGACTACAGTACATGGGGTCTCAAAGAATCGGATATTTCTGAGTGACTGAGCATGCACATATAGGCTCCATAGATAATAGAAACTCCACTATTAAAGGACATACACAATATTTCACGGGCTTTAGGAGCCAGAAAAGAAGCAATAATTTGGAAAGATTGTAGTTTAGGCCCACCTGCTGTTTTTGGAGAGTCTTGCCTAGAAGCAACATACAACTGGACATAGACACTGGTAGGGACATAGACACTGGTGGCAGCCAATTTTGGGAGCTTATTGTACCAAGTGGATGCTGGGATTAGCAAGGGCCGTTTTGGATTCCTTCCTTCAACTTATTAGCACTGGAACCTGACTCCACCAATAAGCTTGTTTCCATCAGTACCTAAATGCCTCAGACCAGGCAACTAGCTAGGAGGTAACACAGCCTTACTCATCTACAGGACCACTACTTTAAGATCCCTTGATGCCTCAGCTGAATGAGACATAGTAATTTCCATCGGAGAGCCCAGAACCTAGCCCTGCACACCAGTGGGCCAGCACTAGCCCTGAGACAAGCCTCACCTATTAGTTAAAAAGTACCAGCCCCAGGATTCCCTGGGCCAAGGCCCAATCCAATAATAGGCCAATACCAACTCTGGAACATCTTGGGTCCCTTAGGCAGCTGTTTTGGCATCTTGTTTCACCCATCAGGGAACTGATACAAGTTTTGGAACATCCCAAGGCCCTCAGCCAGCTGTGTCAACAACTAGCTCCACCAACAAGCATGACAATACCAGCTTCGGGACTCCAGAGTCCTGCAGACAGAGACCCTGGGACATGGTTCAGTCTACCAGTAAGCGAATACTATCCCTAGGACCCCCTAGTCCCTGTCCACCATTAGGCTGACACTAGCTTCCAGATACCCTGGACCAATTCAGACACAGAGATCAAGACCCACCCACCCATGAACTGTTATCAGTTTTGGGACATACCAGATCATGCAGCCAGTGATGTCAGAAAGCACATCCATCCACTAACAGAACAACCCTAGGCTCAGGACCCCTGGTCCCACAACCACCCAATTAAGAAGCCAGCTCTTCTCACCAGTGGGCCAGCACTAGCCCTGGAGTCTCTTGGCTCCACAGCCAGCTCCTTTGTGACCTGAGTTGTCCTACCAATGGCCAGCAGCCTCTGCACAATTTAGGGCCTGACAACCAACCAGACCAGGGGCCAACCATGCATACCACAGTGTCAACAATAGTCAGCCCACTAAATAGAGTGGCCCACACAGCCCACATAGGGAGAAGACCAAGAGCATACAGCTCTGGTGACCAGAGGAGACTGCACTATTGGGATACATAGAATGTCTCCTAAAAAAGCCACTTCTCCAAGATCAGAAGAGTAACCAACCCACTAAATACATACAAATAAAAACAGAAAATTTGGAAAAATGAGGCAACAGAGTAGTATGTTCCAAATGAAGAAACAAGATAACCCCCCAGTAGAAGAACTAAGTAAAGTGGAGATAATCAATCTACCCAATAAAGAGTTCAGACTAATGATTATGAAGACACTGAAAGAACTAGGGAACAGAATGGAGAAATGCAGTGAAAGTTTAATAGAGAATTAGAATATATAAAGAAGAATCAAACAGAGATGAAAGATACAATAACAAATAGAAAATACACTAGAAGGAATCAACATTAGATTCAGTTCAGTTCAGTTCAGTCGCTCAGCCGTGTCCGAATCTTTGCGACCCCATGAATTGCAGCACGCCAGGCCTCCCTGTTCATCACCATCTCCCGGAGTTCACTCAGACTCATGTCCTTCGAGTCCATGATGCCATCCAGCCATCTCATCCTCTATCGTCCCCTTCTCCTTCTGCCCCCAGTCCCTCCCAGCATCAGAGTCTTTTCCAATGAGTCAACACTTCTCATGAGGTGGCCAAAGTATTGGAGTTTCAGCTTTAGCATCATTCCTTCCAAAGAAATCTCAGGGTTGATCTCCTTCAGAATGGACTGGTTGGATCTCCTTACAGTCCAAAGGACTCTCAAGAGTCTTCTCCAACACCACAGTTCAAAAGCATCAATTCTTTGGCACTCAGCCTTCTTCACAGTCCAACTCTCACATCCATTCATGACCACAGGAAAAACCATAGCCTTGACTAGACAGACCTTAGTTGGCAAAGTAATATCTCTTCTTTTGAATATACTATCTAGGTTGGTCATAACTTTTCTTCCAAGGAGTAAGCATGATATGAAGAAATGCATTAGTGAACTGAGAAAAAAAGAATGGAAATCACTCAAACTGAAGAGGAAAAAATAAGAATTAAAAATGAGACCAGTTTAGCAGCTGTCAGGGACAACATCAGGTGTATTAACATTTGCATTATAGGGGTCCCAGAATGAGAAGAGAGAAAGAAAGGGGCAGGAAATATATTTGAAGACATGATAGCTAAAAATTTCCTTAACCTGAGAAAGGAAATGAACACGCATGCCCATGAATCACAGAGTTAATCCAACGAGGACCACAATTAAAATAGAAAAGAAAAAAATAAAGATAAAGAGAGAATATTAAAAACAGCAAGGGGAAAAAGCATATTACATAAAGGGAACTCCCATAAAGCTCTCAGTTGTCTTTTTCAGCAAAACTCTGGAGACCAGAAGGTAATGGCATAGTATGTTTAAAGTGATAAAAGGCAAAAACCTAGCAACTAGAACACTCTACCCAGCAAGACTATCATTCACATTTGAAGGAAAGATCAAAGGTTTTGCAGACAAGTAAAAGCTGAAAGAGGTTCAGCACCCAAAACTGAGCTTTAGAAGAAATTTTAAAGAGACTTCTCTAAGCAAAAAAAGAAATATGAAAATTACAAAAGAAAAATCTCATTGCTGAAGGCAAATATACAGTAAAGATAGTCAATTAGCAGTTAAAACACATGGAGAAGGAAATGGTAACCCACTCCAGTATTCTTGCCTGGAGAGTTCCATGGACAAAGGAACCTGATGGGCTACAGTCTAGGGAGTTGCCAAGAGTCAGACATGACTGAGTGACTAACACACACACACACACACACACACACACACGTAAAACACAAAGTAGTAAAAGTATTTATATTCACCATAAGTAGTTAAAGATGCAAAAAATATAAAATATGTTAAAACAGTAAAATTGGGGAAATAAAAATGCAGAGTTGTTAAAATGTATTTGAACTTAAGAGATCAGCAACGTAACATAGTGATATGTAGCTATATGTAAATCCCACAGTTGGAGCGGGAAATGGCAACCCACTCCAGTATTCTTGCCTGGGAAATCCCTTGGACAAAGGAGTCTGGCGGGCTACAGTCTATGGGGTCACAAAAAAGTCAGACATGACTTAGTGACTAAACAACAAAACAACAAACCTCATGGTAACAATAAACCACAAATCTATAACAGATACACACACACAAAGAAAAAGGAACAAACAAACACTAAAAGTAGTCATCAAATCACAAGGGAAGAGAGCAAAAGAAGAAAGGAACAACAACAACAAAAATATCCCTGCAAAAACAACCCCAAATAGGTAACATACCTCTAAATAATTATTTTAAATATGAATGGACTAAATGCTCCCATCAAAAAACATAGAATGGTTGAACTGATTTAAAAAAAAAAAAAACAAGAAAAAACCTAACATATATGCTGCCTACAAGAATCTCCCTTTAGATCTAAGAACAGACATGGACTGAAAGTGATGCATTAGAAAAAGTATTCCATGCAAATGGAAACAAAATGAAAGCTGGTGGAGTAATCAGACAAAATGGATTTCAAAATAAACAATGCCATGATGAATGAAACATAAGCTGGAATCAAGATTGCAGGGAGAAATATCAATAACCTCAGATATGCAAATGACTCCACCCTTATGGTAGAAAGCAAAGAGGAACTAAAGAGTCTCTTGAAAAAGGTAAAAAAGGAAAGTGAAAAACTGGCTTAAAGCTCATCATTCAAAAACTAAAATCATGGCATCCAGTCCCATCACTTAATAGCAAATAGATGGGGAAACAATGGAAACAGTGACAGACTTTATTTTCTTGGGGTCCAGAATTACTGCAGATGGTAACAACAGCCATGAAATTAAAAGGCACTTGCCCCTTGGAAGAAAAGCTATGACAAACCTAGACAGTGTCCTCAAAAGCAGAAAGTTTACTTTGCCAACAAAGGTCTGTATAGTCAAAGCTATGGTTTTTCCAGTAGTCATGTGTGGATGTGAGAGTGGAACCATAAAGAAACCTGAGCCCTGAAGAATTGATGCTTTTGAGCTGTGATGTTGGAGAAGACTCTTGAGAGTTCCTTGGACTGCAAGGAGATCAAATCAGTCAATCCTAAAAGAAATCAATCCTGAATATTCATTGGAAGGACTGATGTTGAATCTGAAACTCCAATACTTTGGCCACCTGATGTGAAGAGCCAACTCATTAGAAACGACCCTGATGCTGGGAAAGATTGAAGGAGAAGGGGAAGACAGAGGACAAGATGGTTGGATAATATCACTGACTCAATGGACATGAGTTTGAGCAAGCTCTAGGAGATGGTGATCTCCTAGAGAAGCCTGGCATGCTGCAGGCCATGGGGTTGCAGAGTCAGACACTACTGAGTGACTGAACAGCAACAAAGGAATAAATTAACTACAGAGATAAAAGATTTGTACTTAGAAAACTATCATACACTGATGCAATAAGTTGAAAATGACACAAACAGATCAAATGCTATACTATGTTCATTCACTGGAAGAATTATTATGTTAAAATGTTCATACTACTTAAGGCATTCTACAGATTGCATGAAATCCCTAACCAAATATTATACTAATAGCAACTTTCATAGAACTAGAACAGATAATTCTAAAATTTGTATGGAAACACAATAGACCCTAAAGGTCAAAACAATCTTGAGAAAACAACAAAACTGGAGTAAGCACATTCCTTGATTTCAAACTATACTACAAAGCCATAGTGATGAAAACAGTATAGTGCTGGTATAAAATCAGATACATAGGTCAGTGGAGCAGAATAGAAAGTGGAGAAATGAACCCACAGTTTTATACAGGCAATTAATCTATGACAAAGGAGGCAGGAATAGAAAATGGGGGAGACTGCCTCTTCAATAAATTATTTTGGCAAAACTGGAAAACTACATGCAAAAGAATCAAACTGGACAACTCTCTCATACCGTGTAAAAAATAAATTGAAAATGAAATAAAAGCTTAAATGTAAGACCACAAATCATAAAACTTGTAAAAAAAATATGCAATACTTGTTGATATAAGTATTGGTGTTATGTTTTTTAATATATCTCCTCAGACAAGGGAAGCAAAAGTAAAAATAAACACAGGGGACTGCAACAAACTAAAAAGCTTTTCACAGTGAAGTAAACTATCAACAAAAGCGAAAGTGCTGCCAATTGAATGGGAGAAGATATTTTCAAACAATATATTTGATAAGAGGTTAGTATCTAAAATATAATAACTCACACAATTCATAAGGAAACAATTCCATTCACCATTATAACAAGAAGAATAAAATACCTAGGAATAAACCAAAGTAAGGAGACAAAAGGTCTACATGCAGAAAACTATAAGAAATGGATGAAAGAAATCAAAACAACATAAACAGATAGAGAAATATACCATGCTCTTAGATTGGAAGAATAAATTTCGTGAAAATGAGTATATTAACCAAAGCAATCTACAGATTCAATGCAATCCCTATCAAATTATCAATAGTATTTTTCACAGAACTAGAAGACAATTTTTTACAGTTTGTATGGAAACACAAAAGACTCAAATATCCAAAGCAATCTTGAGAAAGAAAAATGGAGCTGAACGAATCAACTGTCCTGACTTCAGACTACATTACAATGCTACAATAATCAAGACAGCATGGTACTGGAACAAAAACAGAAATATACACCAATGGAATAAGATAGAAAGCCCAGAGATAAACCCGTGCACCTATGGACACCTTATCTTTGACACAGGAGGCAAGAATATACAATAAAGAAAAAGCAGCCTCTTCATAACTGGTGCTGGGGAAACTGGACAGCTACGTTTATAAGAATGAAACTAGAACACTCTTCCTAACACCATACACAAAAATGAACTCAAAATGATGGACGCTAGACACTATTAAACTTTTAGAGGAAAACATAGGCTTAAATCCTAGAGTAATGGAAATAAAAATAAACAAATGGGGTCTAATTAAACTTAAAATCTTTTGTACAGCAAAGGAAACTATAAAAAAGATGAAAAGATGACACTCAACAAGGGATAAAATAATTGCATATAACATAATTGACAAAATATTAATCTCGAAAATATACCAGAAACTCTTTCAACTCAATATCAAAAAAACAAACAACCCAGTCAAAAAAAATGGTCAGAAGACCTAAACAGACATTTCTCCAAACAAGACAGACAGGTAGACAACAAACACGTTGAAAGATAATCAGAGTCACTCATCATTCAGTTCAGTTCAGTTCAGTCACTCAGTCATGTCTGACTCTTTGTGACCCCATGAACCGCACCACTCCAGGCCTCTTTATCCATCACCAACTGCCGGAGTCTACCCAAACCCATGTCCATTGAGTCAGTGATGCCGTCCAACCAACTCATTCTCTGTTGTCCCCTTCTCCTCCTGCCCTCAATCTTTCCCAGCATGAGGGTCTTCTCAAATGAGTCAGCTCTTCACATCAGGTGGCCAAAGTATTGAGAGAAATGCAAATTAAAACTACAATGAGGTATCACCTCAAATCGGTCAGAATGGCCATCATCAAAACATTAACAAACAATAAATTCTAAAGAGGATGTAGAGAAAAGGGAACCCTCTTGGACTGCTGGTGGGAATGTAAATTGATACAGCCACTCTGGAAAAGAGTACAGAGATGTCATTTACAAAATAGGAGTGAAACTACCATATGACCCAGAAATCCCATTACCTGTCATATACTCTGATAAAACCATAATTCAGAAAGGCACATGTGCCCCAATATTCATAGCAGAACTATTTACAATAGCCAGGATGTGCCCCTACCACTAATGCCAAAGAAGCTGAAGTTGAATGGTTTTATGAAGACCTACAAGACCTTCTAGAACTAACACCAAAAAAACAAAACAAAAAAAAGATGCTCCTTTCCTCATAGGAGACTGGAATGCAAAAGTGGGATGTCAAGAGATACCTGGAGTAAAAGGCAAGTTTGGCTTTGAACTACAAAATGAAGCAGGCCAAAGGATAACAGAGTTGCCAAGAGAACCCATTGGTCATAGCAAACATTTTCTTCCAGTAACACAACAGACACCTGTACACATGAACATCACCAGATGGTCAATAACGAATTCAGATTGATTATATTCTCTGTAGCCAAAGATGGAGAAGCTCTATACAGTCAGGAAAAAAAAAAAAAGACCTGGAGGTGACTGTGGCTCTGATCATGAATTCCATATTGCAAAATTCAGACTTAAATGGAAGGAAGTAGGGAAAATCCCTAGGACATTTAGGTATGACATAAATCAAATCCCTTATTATACAGTGGATGTGACAAATAGATTTAAGGGATTAAATCTGATAGACAGAGTACCTGAAGAACTATGGATGGAGGTTCATAACATTGTGCAGGAGGTGGTGACCAAAATCATCCCCAGGAAAAAGAAATATAAGAAGGCAAAATTGTTGTCTGGGAAGGCTTTACAAATAGCTGAGAAAAGAAGGAAGGAAAAGACAAAAGAGAAAAGGGAAAATATACCCATCTGAATGCAGAGTTCCAAAGAATAGCAAGGAGAGATAAGAAAGCCTTCTTAAGTGAACAATGCAAATAAATAGAGGAAAACAATAAAATGGGAAAGAATAGAGATCTCTTCAAGAAAATTAGAGATAACAAGAAAACATTTCATGCAAAGATGGAAACAATAAAGGACAGAAATGATATGGATCTAACAAAAGCAGAAAACATTAAGATGAAGTGGCAAGAATACACAGAGGAACTGTACAGAAAAGCTCTTAATGATAATTACAATAGTGTGATCATTCACCTAGAGCCAAACATCCTGGAGTGTGAAGTCAAATGGGCCTTAGGAAGCATTACTACAAACAAAGCTAGTGGAGGTGATAGAATTCCAGTTGAGCTATTTCAAATCTTAAAAGATGATTCTGTTAAAGTGCTGCACTCAATATGCCAGCAAAATTGGAAAATTCAGCAGTGGCCACAAGACTGGAAGAGGTCAGTTTTCATTCCAATACCAAAGAAATGTAATGCCAAAGAATGTTCAAACAACTGCACTCATCTAACATGTTAACAAAGTAATGCTCAAAATTCTCCCAGTGAGGCTTTAACAGGTCAGTTTTCATTCCAATCCCAAAGAAGGGCAATGACAAAGAATGTTCAAACTACTTCACAGTGCTCTCACATCCTATCACGGTAATGCTCAAAATCCTTCAAGCTAGGTTTCACCAGTATGTGAAAAGAGAACTTCCAGATGTACAAGGTAGATTTGGAAAAGCCAGAGAAACCAGAGATTAGATTGCCAATATCCACTGGATAATAGAAAAGGAAGAGAATTCCAGATAAACACCTACTTCTGCTTCATTGACTACACGAGAGCCTTTGACTGTGGATCACAACAAACTGTGGAAATTTCTGAAAGAGATGGGAATACCAGATCACCTTCCCTGCCTCCTGTGAAACATGTATGCAGGTCAACAGTTAGAACTAGACATGGAACAACAGACTGGTTCAAAAAAATTAACTTATATGCAGAGCACATCATGTGAAATGCCAGGCTGGATGAAGGTCAAGCTGGAATTAAGATTGATAGGAGAAACAGTAATCTCTGATATGCAGATGACACTATCCTAATGGCAGAAAGGGAAGAGGAACTAAAGAGTCTCTTGATAAAGGTCAAAGAGAAGAGTGGAAAGGCTGGCTTAAAACTCAACATTCAAAAAAGTAAAGTTATGGCATCTGGTCCCATCACTTCATGGCAAATAGATGAGAAAAATATGGAAACAGTGACTATTTTCTTGGGCTCCAAAGTCACTGCAGCCATGATATGAAAAGACACTTGCTCCTTGGAAGAAAAGCTATGACAAACCTAGGTGCTAGAGGCCAATATCCAGGTGCTTAGTCACTCAGTCATGTTCAACACTTCACGACCCCATGGTCTGTAGCCCACCAGGCTCCTCTGTCCATGGGGGAATTCTCCAGGCAAGAATACATGAGTGGGTTGCCATGCTCTCCTCCAGGGGATCTTCCCTACCCAGGGATTAAACCCAGGTCTCCCACACTGCAGGCAGATTCTCTACCACCTGAGCCACCAGGGAAGCCCATGACAAACCTAGACAGTGTATTAAAAAACAAAGACATCACTTTGCCAACAAAGGTCCGCCTAGTCAAAGATATAGTTTTTCCAGTAATCATGTATGGATGTGAGAGTTGGACTATAAAGAAGGCTGAGCACTGAAGAACTGATGCTTTTGAACTGTGGTGTTGGAGAAGACTCTTGAGAGTCCCTTGGACTGCAAGGAGATCCAACCAGTCAATCCTAGAAGAAATCAGTCCTGAATATTCATTGGAAGGACTGATGATGTATCTGAAGCTCCAATATTCTGGCCACCTGACGCAAAAAGCCAAGTCACTGGAAAAGACTCTGATGCTGGGAAAGATTGAAGGCAGGAAGAGAAGTGAGTGACAGAGGATGAGATGCATGGGTGGCATCACCGAGTCAATGAACATAAGTTTGAGCAATTCCTGGGAGATAGTGAAGGAGAGGGATGCCTGGTATACTGCAGTCTATGGAGTCACAAAGAGTTGGAGATGACTGAGCAACTGATCAACAAGGTCATGTAAGCAACCTAAATATCCATAGACAGATCAATGGATAAAGAAGTGTGGTACATATATAAAATGGATTATTATTCAGCCATATAAAGGAACAAATCTGAGTCAGTTGTAGGGTGATGGATGAACCTAGAGCCAATTATACAGACTGCAGTAAGTCTGAAAGAGAAAAGCATATATCATATTTTAACATATATATTTGGAATCTAGAAAAATGGTACTGATGAACCTCTTTCTAGGGCACAAATAGAGATGCAAATGTAAAGAACAGACTTCTGGACACAGTGGAAGAAAGAAAAAGTTGTACGAATCGAGAGAGCAGTATTGACATATATACTCTAAGCTCCAATACTTTGGCCATCTGATGCGAAGAGCTGACTCATTTGCAAAGACCCTGATGCTGGGAAAGATTGAGTGCAGGAGGAAAGGGGATGACAGAAAATGAGATGGTTGGATGGCATCACCAACTCAATGGACATGGATTTGGGTGGACTCCGGGAGTTGGTGATGGACAGGGAGGCCTGGCGTGCTGTGGTTCATGGGGTCGCAAAGAGTTAAATGTGACTGAGCGACTGAATTGATGCAGATACTAATATGAAAAATATAAATCTAGTGGTAAGCAGCTGTATAGCAAGGGAACTCAGTTTGGTGCCCTGTAATGACCTAAATGGAAAGGAAATCCAAATGTATATCCATACATACATATACATACACACATGTGTGTATACACATAC
Source organism: Capra hircus (assembly GCF_001704415.2). Classification (NCBI taxonomy): domain Eukaryota; kingdom Metazoa; phylum Chordata; class Mammalia; order Artiodactyla; family Bovidae; genus Capra; species Capra hircus. The sequence goes on along the minus strand of NW_017189516.1, from coordinate 29,899,155 downwards.
ACAGACTAGAATATTATTCAGCCATAAAAAGGCATGGGATTTTTCTATTTGTGACAGCATGTGGACCTTGAGGAAATCATGCTGAGAGAAATAAGTCAGACATGGAAAAACAAGTATTTTATGACCTCTCTTATGTGAACTCTATAAATAAATAAATATTCAAGGCTATAGACACATTGGTGGTGGTTTCCAGAGCTCAGAACAAGATGGGAGATTTTGGTGAATTCGTTTTTTTTTTTAGTTTAAATAATTTGAATACATGTTTAAAAAGTAATATTTTTGTATGATGCCAGAAGCACAAGCAACAAGAGCAAATTTAAGAAGTAAAACTTACATCATAACTAAAAAACTGCTACATAGTAAAAGAAAAAAAAAAAAGAAAAGGCAACCTACAGAATGAGAGGAAATTTTTTGCAAACCATATATTAGATAAAGGCTAGTATTAAAAGTAAATAAGAAACTCATAGAACTCAACAGTACAATAACAAATAATCTGATAAAAAAATATTAATGGAGGACTTGAGAAGACATTTTTCCAAATAATCCATTATGATTATACAGTGTAGTGACAAATAGATTCAAGGGATTAGATCTGATAGACAGAGTGCCTGAAGCACTTATGGATGGAGGTTCATCGCATTTTACAGGAGGTGGTGATCAAAACCATCCCCAGAAAAAGAAATGCCAAAAGGCAAAATGGTTGTCTGAGGAAGTTTTACAAATAGCTGAGAAAAGAAGAGAAGCAAAAGGCAAAGGAGAAAAAGGATATATCCGTCTGAATGCAGTGTTCGGAAGAATAGCAAGGAGAGATAAGAAAGTTCTTAAGTGACAATGCAAAGAATAGAGGAAAACAATAGAAGGGAAAAATTAGAGATCTCTTCAAGAATATTTGAGATACTAAGGGAACATTTCATGCAAAGATGGGCACAATAAAGGACAGAAAGAGTATGGACCTGACAGAAGCAGAAGATATTAAGAAGAGGTGGCAAGAATACACAGAAGAACTATACAAAAATAATGTTAATGACCCAGATAACAAAAAAGATGTAATCATTTACCTAGAGCCAGACATCTTGAAGTGTGATGTCAAGTGGGCCTTAGGAAGCATCACTACAAACAAAGCTAGTTCATAGGTATTGGAGGTATTGGAATTCCAGCTGAGCTATTTTAAATCCCAAAAGATGATGCTGTGAAAGTGCTGCACTCAATATACCAGCAAAATTGGAAAACTCAGCAGTGGCCACAGGACTGGAAAAGGTCAGTTTTCATTCCAATCCCAAAGGAAGGCAATGCGAAAGAATGTTCAAACCATCACACTATTGCACTCATCTCATACACTAGCAAAGTAATGCTCAAAATTCTCTGAGCTAGGATTCAACAGTATGTGAACTGAAAATTTCTAGAAGTTCAAGCTGGATTTAGAAAAGGCAGAGGAACCAGTGATCAAATTGCCCACATCCATTGGATCATGGAAAAAGCAAGAGAATTCCATAAAAACATCTACTTCTGCTTTAATGACTATACCAAAATCTTTGTGTGTGTCAGAACAAACTGTGAAAAATTCTTAAAGAGATGGGAATACCAGACCACCCTACTTGCCTGCTGAGAAATATGTATTTAGGTCAAAGAGCAAGAGTTAGAACCGGACATGGACCAATGGACTGGTTCCAAATTGGGAAAGGAGTGTGACAAGGCTGTATATTGTCACCCTGCTTATTTAGCCTATATGCAGAGTACATTATGCGAAATGCCAGGCTGGATGAAGCACAAGCTGGAATCAGATTGTAGAGAAATATCAATAATCTCAGATATGCAGATGACACCACCATATGGGCAAAGGGAGAAGGAACTGAAGAGCCTCTTAATGAAAGTGAAAAAGGAGAGTGAAAAAGCTAGCTTAAAACTCAACATTCAAAAAATGAAGATCATGGCATCTGGTTCCATCAGTTCATGGCAAATAGATGTGGAAACAATGGAAACAGTGACGAACTTTATTTTCTTGGGCTCCAAAATCACTGCAAATGGTGACTGAGTTATGAAATTAAAACACTTGCTCCTCGGAAGAAAAACTATGGCAAAACTAGACAGCATATTAAAAAGCCAAGACATTATTTTGCCAACAAAGGTCCAGCTAGTTAAAATTGTGGTTTTTCCAATAGTCATGTATGTATGTACATGACTTTATTTTCTTGTGCTCCCAAATCATTGCAAATTGTGATTTTAAAAGATGCTTACTCCTTCTAAGAAAAGCTATGACAAACCTAGACAGTGTATTAAAACGCAGAGACATCACTTTCCTGACAGTAAGTCCGTATAGTCAAAGCTATGTTTTTTTCCAGTAGTAATGTAGGAATGTGAGATTTGACTATAAAGAAAGCTGAGTGCCAAAGAATTGATGCTTTTGAACTGTAGTGTTGGAGAAGATGCTTGAGCATCCCTTGGACTTCAAGGAGATCAAACCAGTCCATTCTAAAGGAAATCAGTCCTGAATATTCATTGGAAGGACTGATGCTGAAGCTGAAGCTCCAATACTTTGGCCACCTGATGCAAAGAACTGAATCCTTAGAAAGACCTTGATGATAGGAAAGATTGAAGGCAGGAGGAGAAGGAGACAACAGAGTATGAGATGGTTGAATGACATCACCGACTCAATGGACATGAGTTTGAGCAAGCTCTGGGAGTTGGTGGATGGACAGGGAAGCCTGGTGTGCTGCAGTCCATGGTGTCTCAAAGAATCAGACACAACAGAGTGACTGAACTGCATTGATTCCAATAAGACCTATATCTTAATGTTAGAAACACAGTTCCAAATATCAACAACCAAATGCATTGTTCTTTCCTCCTCTCTTTTTCCCTTTGGAATCATTAATACCCATTGCCTGTTGCTCTTCTGCTTCCTGTTCCTCACATCATGAAGGACATGACACTCTTCAGGATATATTCACTAGTACTTTTCAATATCATTTACTTTGGTAGCAAAATTAGGAGCTTTTTCAGTCATTTGCAGAAGGCTGGATACTTCTA